>NC_044995.1:20107239-20256190 GCF_008728515.1 Papio anubis
ACCCTAATTCCAGATGTTTTGGTTGTTAGGACTCTCTAATGTTCATGAAGAAGTGTTTTATATTTTCCCTCGAGATTAATTTTCTCTCTTTTTTCTTTTTCTTCTTTTTTTTTTTTTTTTTTTTTTTTAAGATGAAGTCTTGCTCTGTTGCCCAGTCTGGAGTGTAGTGTGGCAATCTTGGCTCACTGAAAGCTCTGCCTCCCGGGTTCACGCCATTCTCCCACCTCAGCCCCCGGAGTAGCTGGGACTACAGGCTCCCGCCACCACGCCCGGCTAATTTTGTTTTTGTATTCTTAGTAGAGACAGAGTTTCACCGTGTTAGCCAGGATGGGCTCGATCTCCTGACCTCATGATCCGCCCACCTCAGCCTCTCAAAGTGCTGGGATTACAGACTTGAGCCACCACACCCAGCTGTTTTTTCATTTCTATTATGATTTGTTCTGTGGGCTGTCAGTGACTTAGCGGTATGTTTTTCACATGTTCATAAAGCTGAATAGTTCTGTATGTCAGCTCAGCACCCCTAGTGTCAGCCATGCTCCTCTGCTGCTCTGCATAGATGGGGCCTGTCCACACCCGAATCTCCTGGGTTCCCGCTGTCAGCACCTGAAGGTACCCACCAGATGTGTCTGTCACTTCCCTCCATCCACCTCTCTTGTGGTTCTCGTATTTCTGCCTCCCCAGAGACCATTTCTGTCTAGAGCAGTGGTTTCCAGTAGAAATACAATGCCAGACACATACGTCATTTTACATTTTCTAGTAGTCACTTTAGAAAAGTTAAAAAGAGGCTGGGCACGGTGGCTCACGCCTGTAATCCCAGCACTTTGGGAGGCCAAGGTGGGTGGATCACAAGGTCAGGAGATCAAGACCTTCCTGGCCAACATGGTGAAACCCCGTCTCTACTAAAAATAAAAAAAATTAGCCGGGCATGGTAGCAGGCGCCTGTAGTCCCAGCTACTTGGGAGGCTGAGGCAGGAGAATAGCATGAACCCAGAATGCAGACTTTGCAGTGAGCCAAGATTACACCACTGCACTCCAGCCTGGGCAACAGAGGGAGACTCCGTCTCAAAAAAAAAAAAAAAAGAAAAGTTACAAAGAAATAGGTGAAATTAGTTTTATTTCACCTAAAATGTTAGCATTATCCAAAATATCACTTCAACATCTTATCAAAATAAAAATTATTAATGAGATGGTTTACAGTCTTTTTTCTTGTTTTGAGACAGGGTCTTGCTTTGTTGCCCAGGCTGGAATGCAATGGCACCAGCATAGCTCACTGCAACCTCAAACTCCTGGGCTCAAGAGATCCTCCTGCCTCAGCCTTCCTAGTAGTTCGGATTACAGGCACACACCACCATGCCACGCCAATTTTTTTTTTTTTTTTAAAGACAAGGTCTTGCTGTGTCACCCAGGCTGGAGTGTGGTGGCACAATCTCGGCTCACTGCAGCCTCAACCTCCGGGGCTGAAATCCTCCCACCTCAGCCTCCCAAGTAGCTGGGACCACAAACATGCGCTACCACGCCTGACTAATTTTTGTATTTTTTTGTTAAGACAGGGTTTCGGCATGTTGTCCAGGCTGGTCTCGAACTCCAGAGCTCAAGTGATCCACCCACCTTGGCCTCTGCAAGTGCTGGGATTACCGGTGTGAGCCACTGCACTCGGCCTAATTTTTTTTTTTTCTGAAGAGATGAGGTCTTGCTATGTTGCCCAGACTGGTCTCAAACTCCTGGCTCAAGCAGTCCTTCCTCCTTGGCCTTCCAAAGTGCTGGGATTACAGATGTGAGCCACCACACATGCCCATTCTTTCTTTTTTTTTTTTTTTTTTTTTGAGACGGAGTCTTGCTCTGTCGCCCAGGCTGGAGTGCAGTGGCCGGATCTCAGCTCACTGCAAGCTCCGCCTCCCGGGTTCACGCCATTCTCCTGTCTCAGCCTCCCGAGTAGCTGGGACTACAGGCGCCCGCCACCTCGCCCGGCTAGTTTTTTGTATTTTTTAGTAGAGACGGAGCTTCACCGTGTTAGCCAGGATGGTCTCGATCTCCTGACCTCGTGATCCACCCGTCTCGGCCTCCCAAAGTGCTGGGATTACAGGCTTGAGCCACCGCGCCCAGCCCATTCTTTCTTTTATACTGAGTATTCAGAATTTTTTTTAAATGTGTTTTCCACTTACAGCATTTCTCAGGTTGGACTAGCCATCTTCCAAGTGCTCAGCAGCCACGTGTGGCAAGTGGCTGCCTTGTTGGACAGCACAGCTCTGGAGGGTGATTTTACATCCATCCCCACTGCTCCCTGCCTCCTTTATTCCTGTCCACCCCACACTCCTGCAGTCTGTGACTATCACGTCCCTCTCTCCTCTCTTCCTGTCTCTTGTAATCCTTTAATATGGAGAATTATTTCCAATTCCGTAACATCCTGCCTTGATTTTTTTCTGTCTTACATTCAAGGTCACAGTTTTCCTCTCACCCTCATTTCCGTCTTTTCCCATACGATGTGACGTGTCTTTTTGTCTTGGTTGGGCATTTATTTGCAATACAAGAATGATTGTTTTCTTGATACATTAGTGACTTACATACTTTTCATGTTTTTTGAGTACCTCTTTCTTGACAGAATTTCAAATTAATTCTTGAGTTAAACTCTAGAAAGCTTTTTTTTTGAGATGGAGTTTTGCTCTGGCACCCAGGCTGGAGTGCAGTGGCGCGATCTCAGCTCACTTCAACCTCTGCCTTCCAGATTCAAGTGATTCTCCTGCCTCAGCCTCCCGAGTAGCTGGGATTACAGATGTTCACCACCACGCCTGGCTAATTTTTGTCTTTTTAGTAGAGACAGAATTTTGCCATTTTGGCTAGGCTGGTCTTGAACTCCTGACCTCAAGTGATCTGCCTGCCTCAGCCTCCCAAAGTGCTGGGATTATAGGGGTGAGCCACCATGCCCAACCTAGAAAGCTTATTTTATTATTATAATTTTTTTGAGATGGAGTCTCGTTCTATCGCCCAGGCTGCAGTACAATGGCATGCCTCAGATCCCTGCAACCTCCGCCTCTTGGGTTCAAGCAGTTCTCCCTGCCTCAGCTTCTCAAGTAGCTGGGATTATAGGTGCCCACCACCATCCCCAGCTCATTTTTGTATTTTTAGTAGAGATGGGGTTTCACCATGTTGGCCAGGCTGGTCTCAAACTCCTGACCTCAGGTGATCCGCCCACCTTGACCTCCCAAAGTGTGAGATTACAGGCGTGAGCCACTACACCCAGTCAGAAAGCTTATTTTAAAAGGTGTATATAGAGCCCCTTATGTTTCTGCTTGATTTTTAAAATAACATATTTAGGTCTATATATTTTAGGATGTGAGATCTCACTGTATGTGTTGCTTTGCATCATTGAACATTTTTGGTAATTATTTTTATTTTCTATATATTTTAGATATTTCATTAAACTAATACAGAATTTCATATTCAAGGCCGGGCGTAGTGGCTCATGCCTGTTATTCCAGCACTTTGGGAGGCCGAGGCGGGCAGATCACCTGAGGTCAGGGGTTCGAGACCATCCTGGCCAACATAGGAAAACCCCATCTCTACTACAAATACAAAATTAGCCAGGTGTTGTGGTGCATGCCTATAATCCCAGCTACTTGGGGGGCTGAGGCAAGAGATTCGATTTAACCTGGAGGCGGAGGTTGCAGTGAGCAGAGATCTCGCCACTTCACTCCAGCCTGGACCACAGAGCAAAACTCCTCAAAAAAAAAAAAATAATTTAATATTCGCTCATATCAAAAATGAAAATTTATGTTTACAAATTTCTATCTGAGTGATTATTTTAATGTAGGAAAGGTTCATAAGAAATGGGTGTAGTGACTCTGTTCTTTCCTTTTTTTTTTTTTTTTTTTTTTTTTTGAGACGGAGTCTCGCTCTGCCGCCCAGGCTGGAGTGCAGTGGCCGGATCTCAGCTCACTGCAAGCTCCGCCTCCCGGGTTCACGCCATTCTCCTGCCTCAGCCTCCCGAGTAGCTGGGACTACAGGCGCCCGCCACTGCGCCCGGCTAGTTTTTTGTATTTATTAGTAGAGATGGGGTTTCACCGTGTTAGCCAGGATGGTCTCGATCTCCTGACCTTGTGATCCGCCCGTCTCGGCCTCCCAAAGTGCTGGGATTACAGGCTTGAGCCACCGCGCCCGGCCAACTCTGTTCTTTCCTATGCTCGAATGGAAAATGATGAGGGGACACGATGTTAGAGTTGCAGGGAGAAGGGGTGGAAAAGAGGGATTCCGGAGTGCCAGGCACGCAGATTTTCTGGAAGGTTTCCATGAGGACTGCTGTGGTTTGAGTGTGTTCCCCGAAGTTCATGTGTGGGAAACTCAACCCCTAAGGCAACAGCGATGACCAGTGCAGCCTTCAAGAGGTGATTAGGTGGTGAAGGCTCTGCCCTCACGAATGGATGAAGCAGAGTGGGTTAGATGTCTTGAGAGTGGGTTCCTGGTAAAAAGGATGAGGTTGGCTTCCTCCCTTTCTCTCTTTCCCTTTCTCCCTCTCACATGTGGTCACTCTCTTGTCCTTCCACCTTCCACCATAGGACAGCACAGCAAGACCTTCCCCAGATGCAGGCCTCTCACTTTCCCTGTGTCCAGAACCGTAAACCAAGTGAACTTTTGCTTATAAATCACCCAGTCTGTGGTATTCTGTTACAGCAACACAAACGGACTAAGACAGGGACACTCAGTGGGCTCTTCTCTCTGCTTGATGGAAAACTCTCTGCCTGGTACCTTGTATTTGTAGACATGATGCTGTAAATGCTCTTTGAGAGCCTTGAAGGCTTTTATGTTTGAGGAGTTTACAGAGAAGCCCCTACAGGCTTCAGGTCCCTTCTTCTGTTGCTGTTTGCTCCTTAGTACCTCCCCTAACCTGGTGTTAAATTAGGTCATAGTGTGGTCCTTAGGCCAACAGTATCAGTAGCCCTGAAAATCATGCTGGAAATACAGGTTCACAGGCTGCTCCCCAGAATACTGAAGCAGAAACTCTAGGAGTGAGACCCAACAATCTGTATTTAACAAGCCCCCAGGTGAGTCTGATGCACACAGAAACGTGAGCTGCGGTGTTAGATGGTGTTGAGTTCATGCCAACCGAATCACTGACACACACGTCTGTTCACTGCTTGGTCTTTGCACAGTCCCTGGATCCTCCTGGAATCCCCGATCCCTGTTGCTCCCTCGGGGAGGTTTCTAGTCCCTCTGACTTGAAGCATGGCTTTCAGAGCCCGGCGCCACCCAGCTTGGGTATCTGGTGAGTTCTGTGGTGTGCATGTCCATGTTTGTGACATTCTGGGAAGGGTGGCCCAGGCTGTGATTTGCCATCTACTGCTGCGGGCTATGCATGGTATTCAGAAGGGAGGGGAGATGCCGTGTGCGTGTTCTGAAGGGTTTCCCACTACACAGACCAACCCTCTCCATAACTATTTGATTTTTACTTTATCTCCTCGTTGACTTCACAGTGTCAGTGCAGTTTGTGTAATCATCTCTGCGGGGTGATGCAGGCAGATATAAAGTCTGCATGTGTGGGCAAACTCTCCACATCATGTCATTTATTGTCCATCATTACATGTCTATGGTGTCTCGCTCATTTCTCTCATTTTCTGTCATTTTACCTACTTTTACCTGAAGTACAATGACTATTTAATAACTATTATTTCATTTCAATACACCTCTATGGTATTTTTTCACCTCACATTGGACCTTCCTCCCTCACTGGACTTCAGTGGTGGGACCTGCAGGTCTCAGGCCTTCTGGGATGTCCCAGTTTTACTTGAATGTTCTCTCTGGCCGGCTCAGGCCGGAGCAGTGGGTGTTGGCGCCACCCTGTGGCTATAGGTGATAAGCCGGCTGTTCTTGACTGATCCCTGTCTTACCTTGAACCCTGGAGTTCTCACATGCGTGGATTTAAATGCTGTGTCTTTCTAAGGGCAGATTGTGCCCATTTTCCTTCTCTCCCTCTCAAGGCACTGTTTCCTGTGTTTATTGACTCCCCGTTTTTTTTTTAAAAAGATATATATAGATAGATAGATGAATTAGATTCAACCCCATAAATTGCATGTTTTAAAAATACTTCAAAGAATAGTTTTTCATTTTTTTCTTGCTGATTTTTACCTATCTTCCAAATTGTATATGGGGTATAAAATGATGTGATTTTTCAATATAGTGTGGAATAAGAATCAAATTAATCTATCCGTTACCTCAAATCCTTGACCTTTTTTTGTGGTGAGAATGCTGTTTATCACTTTCACTCATCAGCTCCTGATGTCTTCCATGCTAGGGACAGGAAAGGCTCCACACTTGACTTTCCCTCCTGTTTTCTTTTCTTTTCTTTTTTTTTGAGACGGAGTCTTGTTCGGTTGCCCAGGCTGGAGTGCAGTGGCTGGATCTCAGCTCACTGCAAGCTACGCCTCCCGGGTTCACGCCATTCTCCTGCCTCAGCCTCCCGAGTAGCTGGGACTACAGGTGCCCGCCACCTCGCCCGGCTAGTTTTTTGTATATTTTAGTAGAGACGGGGTTTCACCGTGTTAGCTAGGATGGTCTCGATCTCCTGACCTCGTGATCCGCCCATCTCGGCCTCCCAAAGTGCTGGGATTACAGGCTTGAGCCACCGCGCCCGGCCTGCCCTCCTGTTTTCTTATCGCCGTCAACCCCTGAATGTACCCTTCGGGATTGTCTTCTCCACCTTCTCCACCTAGCCCGATCCTTGTGCGTCTAGCTTCCTCTCAGGGACTGTCCTTAGGGAGTGACTTTATGCACAGACTTCACATGCTCTTCCTGCCTCCTTCATCCCCATAAGCCCCCATCCTAGCCCCATCTGATTATTTCTTCCCTCTCTCATTTCCTGTTATGCTGTTGGTTTTCTAACCTGAAGGGTAACTGCTTACTCCTTAGTTTTTTGCCGTAATTTCTAAATCTTAGGCTACTTTCAGGCTAAAAGTTTTCCTCCAGCCGTGGTTTTAGTCTCATTCTATAAGTCTTGGTAGGTAGTTTATTCATTGGAAATTTTTTGTTTGTTTTTGAGACAGAGTCTTGCTCTGTCACCCAGGCTGGAGTGCAGTGGTGCCATCTTGGCTCACTGCAACCTCCGCCTCCTGGGCTCAAGCAATTCTCTTGCCTCAGCCTCCCAAGTAGCTGGGATTATGGATGCGCGCCACCACACCCAGCTAATTTTTGTATTTTTAGTAGAGATGGGGTTTCACCATGTCAGCCAGGTTGGTCTCGAACTCCTGACCTCAAGTGATCTGCCCGCCTCGGCCTCCCAAAATACTGGGATTATAGGCGTGAGTCACCGCACCCCGCCCCTTGGCACTATATTTAAGTGATATTTTTGGACACTGAGGTAGCCTCATTCCATAGGTTTAGATCTGAAGCATTTTCACTATTGCTTCTTCCCATGTATCTCCTGGTTTGCAGGTCAGTTTCTTCTTTGAACTCATCAGTGACACATTGGTTTATATGGCTTTTAATTTCAAAAAATATTTTTAAAATTTCTTTTTGCTGATTTTTATCTATGTTAATTTTAACTAGACATATTCCCTGGATGGGCACCACTATTTTTTTTCACTGTTTATAATTTAGGTGGATTTTCACATCTCAAGCCAGCTAAGAGTGTGGGAAATAGGACTCCTTAAAGCAGAGATATCACAAGTGATTCAGATTCATGAGGGTAACACATTTGAGGGTGTATCATTGTACCTGGCCCACAGCACTCAGTAACTGTCACCTTTGATTTATTTATTTGAGATGGAGTTTTGCTCTCCCAAGGCTGGAGTGCAATGGCGTGATCTCTGCTTACTACTACCTCCGCCTCCCAGGTTCGAGTGATTCTCCTGCCTCAGCCTCTTGAGTAGCTGGGATTACAGGCACCCGCCACCACACCTGGCTAATTTTTATATTTTTAGTAGAGACGAGCTTTCACCACGTTGGCCAGGCTGGTCTTGAACCTCAAATGATCTGCCCGCCTTGGCCTCCCAAAGTGCTAGGATTACAGGCGTGAGCCACCGCGCCCAGCCTGTCACCTTGATTTAAATGAATGCAGCTTTCTTAGTGTCTTGATGTTTGTGAATATCTACGGAGTTTGATGCTGCTCCTTTTGCTGCTTGTTCTGTTTTTCCAGGGTCCCCTTATCACTTGGCCTCCTGTTATATTATGTTTGATTTATTACAGATACCCCATCAGCCTGGGTCTCTCTTTACAGCCTTTGTACACATAGGTCTCCACACAGGGATTTGGATTATCCCGGGATCCCACATCCTCACTGTCCCATCCCCTCCACACCCCCACAATACCTTTCTGAAGTTTTCTAGTCCCTCCTTTTTGTTTGTGCTCCTTAAAGCCCAGTGCCATGCCTGACTTTGGTTCCCACTGAGTTCTGTTACAAGCATTCTACATTTGTGGAAATTAAATCTTTGGCCAGGTCATTTACCTGGGCTGGAATAGGGTTCTCGACTGATCCTCCTTCCTAAACACCCACCCAATGGGAGAGGCTGATACTCAACATGCAAACCTTGTTTTTTACTTCTCCAGGAAAGGGGATGTTGGAAGACATTCTGGAACGGGTGGGGTGTGAAGATTTACAAATAATCCTTTTTTTTTTTTTTTTTTTTTTTGAGACAGAGTCTCGCTCTGTCACCCAGGCTGGAGTGCAGTGGCATGATCTTGGCTGACTGCATGCTCTGCTTCCCGGGTTCACGCCATTCTCTTGCCTCAGCCTCCAGAGTAGCTGGGACTACAGGCGCCCGCCACCAGGCCCGGCTAATTTTTTGTATTTTTAGTAGAGACGGGGTTTCACCATGTTGGCCAGGATGGTTTTGATCTCCTGACCTCGTGATCCACCCACCTAGGCCTGCCAAAGTGCTGGGATTACAGGCGTGAGCCACCGCGCCCGGCCATACAAATCATCTTTGAATATCTGCTTCATGATAGGTCTTGAAGGTGCCTTGTGGGTGTGGCTTGGAGGGATGGTTACAAGGAAATTGTGGATATTAAGGAAGTCGGGAAAGGAAAAGATCACTCACAATTCAACAATTCAGAGAAAGCTCCTAAGGGACTTTCTGGCTGCTTGATGCCCAGAGGCCAGGCCCTCACTTCCTATCAAGGCTCAGGACTTGATAGAGAATTTAAAGGGGCACCAGAAAAACTCGGTAATCAAGATAAATTTTTAATGTAATATATTTAAAAATACAAATTAAGAAACATAAAGAAAACACCCATGTTGAACAAAATGGTTACAATTGTGCCTCCTCTTCAACACTACCCCACCCTCCACCCAACCCTCGAGAAGTTTCCTTCAAGTCGAACCTCTAAGATAAAAATAAAAACCTGTAAGAGAAAAGATGAAAATGAGCTGGGCACAGTGGCTCACGCCTGTAATCCCAGCACTTTGGGAGGCCAAGGCAGGTGGATCACTTGAGGTCAGGAATTTGAGAACAGGCTGGGCAATGTGGCAAAACACCATCTCTACTAAAAATACAAAAAATAAATTAAAAAAAAATAAATTAAAAAAAATTAGCTGGGCATGGTGGCAGGTGTTTGTAATCTCAGCTACTTGGGAGGCTGAGGCAGGAGAATCATTTGAACCTAGGAGGCGGAGGTTGCAGTGAGCCGAGATCGCGCCATTGCACTACAGCCTGGGAGACAAAGGGAGACTCTGTCTCAAAAACAAAAACAAAACAAAAAAAAACACCTTGGGAATTTCTGGCTCAAGCCTCCGATCCTCACCACCACTATCACCAGGGGATCTTTTGCTCTTCACCCAAGTCCAGCCAGCATCCCCTACCTGGGGAAATGTGACCAGACTCTCCCCATCTTCATTCTGGGAGTTTTCCCCAAGCCAATCTTGCTGTCCCTGAAAACAGCCTTGGGGTTCCCTATCCTGGTACACCCTCCTACTCTAGGGGACACAGGGGTGGTGTCACCCCCAAACCGGGAGCCCTGAGGGAGCATCACCTCTCCCTGAGCCGCTTCTGCCCCAACCTGGCATCTGCTCGGGAAGGCCGCACCAGGGCGGAGACTTGCGTGGTGAGCTTAGCTCACCTGCAGGTGAAGGTCAGCACACAGTGGCCACCCGGGACCACATTTTCCAGAATCCTTCGGCGGTCCTGCGATGCTCTGACAGTCAGCAGATCTCATTGGCTTGCAGAGGAGAAACTTGTCCATGTCACTTGGGCATCTTAACAGTGGGCTCCTAAGCTTGGTTGTGTGCGCTGTGCAGATGTCCGAGGCACCCTGTGTGGGAAAAGCCAACTGCTTGCCTGCCTCTCTAGCTCCAAAAGGACAATCCCCAGAGGCCTCTGTGTTACATCCACTACCCACCCTACACACCTTCCGTGTGTCCTGTTAATGTTAGAAGCACTTCTGATCGGTGGCCCCGGCTGGTTAGGCTGGTTGGCATCCAGGGAGGCCTCCCTCCAGGTCTTCCCCACACCTCTGCACCTCATTACCTGACCGGCTTCAGGATCCACAGCATGCAGCTGCGTTCCGTGAGTGCCCTATAGGCAGGCAGCATGCCCCTCTGTGCGTCCCTGTTACTCATGGGGACTCAGGCTGGGAGCCATAGATCTGTCTCAGAACTCGGACGCTCTCCTGTGGGCACCTCCAGGCCATTTTCCTTTCACTGGAGCCCACAGGGTTAGAGACAAACCCTCACTCTGTTGCTTGGGGACAAGGGCTTCACTCCCTGGCCCAAGCTTGGGGCTGAGCTTGAGGGTGTTGGGTCATCCTGGGCCCCCTCTGGATGGGAATTGGCTGCCCCGGTGATTTCTGTGACATCCCCGACCCCAACTGTGGGGCTGTGGAGCGGACTCCGCTTCACCTTGTGGGGAGGGGGTTTCCACCTGAGAGTCAAAAAAGAGGTGAGAGTTACCTGTAATTGCATCTTGGATGTCAGCAGAATGGATCCCGTTACCTTTTCTTGCCCTGGAGGCTGCCTTGTTGGTACTGGGGAAAGTTCATTCTCGTTCTGGAAGAGGGGCTCATTCGAACAGGAGTCCTCCCTCAGCATTCCTTTCTGCTCCATCCGTACCGCAGTCACTCATGAAGTAGTTAATTGTAAACACACATGGAACAGTTTAAATAAAAGTACAGAGATGTGGATGAAGGGCAGGGACAGCAGAGATGCCTGTGATTTCAAGTGGGTGGGGAGGACTCCCAGAAGTAGGGCTGTCTCAGCTGCCCCTGAGCAATTTGGTACCTTGGAAGTCCGGGGGAAGGCATTCCAGTGGGAGGCGGAAGGACGCCTAGTCTCAGAGGCTGGGCTCTTGCTAGTGTGGACGGATTATGGTGGCCAAGGGCCTTCCTAAGGTTGATTTTTAAATATGCTTCGGTGAAGATACAGACTAGCTGTTCACACATAGAACAAGGAGAAGCTTGATATGGGCTGACCTCTGCTCACCACAACCTCTGCCACCAGGGTTCAAGCGATTCTCCTGCCTCAGCCTCCCAAATAGCTGGGATTTACAGGTGTGTGCCACCATGACCGGCTAATGTTCTTGTACTACTTTTTTTTTTAGTAGAGACAGAGTTTCACCATATTGGTCAGGCTGGTGTCGATCCCCTGACCTCAGGTGATCCACCCGCCTCGGCCTCCCAAACTGCTGGGATTACAAGTGTGAGACACCTCACTTGGCCAGTCTGCACTGTTTCTTAGTGTCAGTTAATGTCTTTCTCATTCGGACGTGACCTTCAGGGTCTAATTTTTGTATTTTTAGTATAGCCAAGGTTTCATCATGTTGGCCAGGCTGGTCTCGAACGCCTAACCTCTTGTGATCCATCCGCCTCAGCCTCCCACAGGGCTGAGATTACAGGCATGAGCTAGCCCTTGACCTTGCCTGGCTAATTCTTTGGATTTTTCAAGAGGCGGGGTTTCACCATGTTGGCCGGGATGGTCTTGGATTTCTTAACCTTGTGATCCGCCCGCCTCAGCCTCCCAAAGAGGCATTACAGGTGTGAGCCACTGGGTCCAGCCTAAGTGTAACTCTTTATCAAAATATGTAGGAAAAATTAATTAAAGGGCACAAGCATTGTAATACTTAAGATGCAATCTGTGGCTGAAAGACTGCCAGAAACACATGAAATGTTTCGTGTGGCCGGGTATGGTGGCTCATGCCTGTAATTCCAGCACTTTGGGAGGCTGAGGCAGGTGGATCACCTGAGGTCGGGAGTTCAAAACCAGCCTGGCCCACCTGAAACTGTCTCTACTAAAAAATACAAATGTTGGAAGGCGGTAGCGTGGCTCAAGCCTGTAATCCCAGCACTTTGGGAGGCTGAGGCAGGCGGATCAGGGTCGGAGATGAGACCATCCTGGCCAACAGGGTGAAACCCGTCTCTATTAAGAAATACAAAAACCTTGGCGGTGGCGAGCGCCTGTAGTTAGCTACTGCGGGGAGGCTGAGGCAGGAGGCGTGAGCCAGGGAGGCCAGACTTACTGATGAAACTGAGATAAACCACTGCACTCCAACCTAGGCACGACAGGCGAGACTCCGTCTCAAAAAAAAAAAAAAAAAAAACAAATATTAGCTGGGTTTGGTGACAGAGCGCCTCTAATCCCAGCTACTCCGGAAACCTGAGGCAGGAGGATGGCTTGAACTGGGGTCAGAGTTGCGGTGACGTGAAACTGTTGCTGCCTGAGGCGGAGTGGGGCTCTCAAAAGAGGCGGGGCGTGGAAACCAGTACTGCAAATGGCAGGAGGCAGAGGCAGGCCCGGATCACGAGATCAGGAGATGAGACCATCCTAGCTGACACGGTGAAACCCTCTCTACTAAAAAATACAAAAACAGCAGGCCCGAGGTGAAATGAGCGCCTGTAGTCTACCGGGAGGCTGAGAGAGCAGGAAGAATAGCATAAACCAGGGGCCGGGCTTGCAGTGAGCTGAGATCGGCCACTGCACCTCCAGCCTGGGCTGACAGAGCAGAACTCCATCTCAAAAAAAAAAAAAGTTGGTACCTGAAGAAACACAATTTGAATAAACAAATTTAAAGGAACTAAGTAACAAATGATTTCCTGTTGTTTCTTTTGGTATGTTATAATGGGAATGTTATTAATCCATTATGTCAAGGGCATTGGGAAGAGATTTCCAGATACTCCTGACATGAATGACAGCTTTATCATACCAAACAAACCTAGGCACTATCTTAGGAAGTAGGTATCACTGCCAAGGACCTTTACATGAAAGGATAAATTAAAACTACTATCAACTTTGTAATAATCAGATGTGCTGGCAGAGCAAGTTGTGTCCTCTTTCTCAGCATTTTTGTTTCCTTGATTCAATAAAACAAACAAGTGCCAGCTATCTGGGAACACTCACTAGACTGTTTAACAATATGTGAAAGCGCAGCCTGCACACTCACAGATCCTTGCCGTCCTGTTGCCCATCCTTTCCAAAACCTGTGTTACCCTGTGGCTAGATTTCTCAGCGGATGAAAGAATGAATGAGAACCATCTTCTTTGAGATTAAGCTGTGCGCCAGCAACTGCAGGTGACGATGACCTCTGGTGAGGTTTATGCGTTGCCCTAGCGTGTGGTGGCCGCTAAATCCTGGAAAAGGCGCCTCTTAGGGTCTGGGGATTTAAATCATACGAGATCAACGTCACTGTGTCCTCACAAACCCAAACTGGAAATGCCGGAAAGCGACTGACATGCGGCCACACCACCCACACAGAGGGAATGGGGAGAGGCTGAACAGAAGAAGGGGCTTGTAGCAAAAATTGCTCCCTCAGAGTGAACAGAACATGTCCCGACGAACATGCACACCATGAGGGCCGGAGATGGGAAGAGGCAGCCGGAAACAGAAGGCAGAGAGAGAAACAAGAGACACACCTAAGTGGGCACATGGACCCACACACGGGCACCGAAGACACAGGGACATACAGCCGGGGTAACACCCACCCCAGGCAGCCTAGGCTGCCGGGTTTTGCTTTCGCCCTGGAGGCCAAGCGGTGAGAGCAGCCCACGGGCACACAGACAGACCCTGTCCCTCTAGATCCCTGGGCACCACTTCTGAAACTCTCCGGCACAGCGTCAGCACGCCTGAAGGCTGGGATCCCGCACTGCCTCCCGGCGATCCAGTGCAGCGTTTTGCTTCCTGTGAGGGTTTCTTCCTGCTACTCCACCCTCCGCTTGAATCCCGGCCTCCGGGGTCATCCTGGTAAGGCCCCGGCGGTCTGGTCTCAGCCCCGGCTTCGGGCCAGCACGATCACAGGGCTCCTGCGCCCGTAAAGTCTCAGGGGACCCACATCCCTGGGCGCCCGGTGGCCGGTCACTGTGGGCAGAAGCGGCGGCTCGCGCCTCGCGCATGCGCACTGGTAGGGCCGACCTCCCCCCTTGCTCCCGAGAGTCAGGCTGCGGACCCTTTAACAAATGGCGGCGAAGCGGCGGCTGCGCGAGACTGGGGCCTGCGGTGGCCGTGGCCGTGGCGTGTGATGTGGCTTGGCGGCGGTGTAGCGCAACCCAGGCGGCAGGGGAGAAGGACTGCGAGAGGGGCCTGCAGGAGACGAAGTGGGACCCGTAGGAGTCCTGTCGTCAGGACTTCGCCAGTCGGTCTTCTGCCCGGTTCCCCGGTGAATGAGGGGAGCTTCAGAAGGGTGCCGGCTGGGCTGTCACGGACCCTGCCCGAGGATCCGATAATGATGGATCCCTGACCAGGTGGATCAGAATGGGGTTACAATGTAGTGAGGCGGGAAGGGTCTCGCTGGGGCACAGAGAGATCCCCAGGGCCGCAAGCCGTGCCTCACTGACGGCTGAGAGGGCACCGGCCAAGGAGGCCCACTGCTGCCTCCCTCCTTCCCAGCGCTGGAGCGAAGTGGCCTGCCTTCATCTCCAAAGGCCCGGGGCTCGCGGCACCCGGCTCCTGCTTACCATACATGGTGCCCAAGAGAGAGACAGAGGCGAGTCCCAGATGGAGCCAATGTGAGCACACGAGGCACTGACGTCCCCCAAGAGCAGATGGAGCGAGCGTGTGTCTTTGAGGCAGTAGGGGGCGATGGCGAGACGGACAGTCATGTCCAGCCGTGCGCCCGGGGGCCACGGGAGACCTCCCCGACCAAGCTGAGGGAAGGCCAAGCACACCTGAAAACCTGCGAGACAGGACCTGTGCCCGAGTCCAAGCCACGTTCGGGGACGCCTGCCAGAGGGTCCGTCCCAGAGGTTTCCACAAAGCACCCCCCCCACCCAGCCACCGGCTAGGTACCCCTGACGCCACCTCCCCTGCACCCAGCAAAACCCAGTCCCTTTGCCTCCCTGACATCCGTGGCAGCCAAAAGATTCAGTGCTAGGAGGCGCTTTCCCCAGGAGCAGAGGAAGCGGATGGTCCTCAAGAATCAGAGAGGGAAGTGCAGGTGGGATGCAACACCGCCTTTCCTAGAAGGCAAATGTCAGGAACCGTCGGTGTCGCCTCCCGATCTTCCTGGACCGACCACGCAACCATCACTTGGGCCATGGAGACCCAGAAAGCTTCCCTGTCCCAGACAGGCATGGAAGCCCAGAGCTCCAGGATCACCACAGCTGCCCCATCATCCAGAAATAGGTTTGGAGAGGAAACAATCGTGACACGGACCCCCACGAAGTTTCTCCCTGATGGACTAGCGATTTCTTTGTTGAAGACATTTGGCAGGCCAGGCGAAGAGCCTAGGCTTCTCAGAGCAGAACTGAACCAAGAGCAAGAGGGAGGACAGAGCAGAGGCCAGAGCCCAGTCAGGAAGACGGCGCAATGCCACCACGACGGGCGTCCGGGGAGGAAGGCCAAGTGGGTGACTGGGCAAGGAAGGCCAGCGTTGGAGTGAGAGAGATGCGTGCCCCATCCCGTTGCCGGCTTCCTTCTCCGTCCCTGTGTCGAGCTGTGGCTAAATTCCTCAATGAGGGCAAAGGGCGAGAGAAGTGAGAACCGTCTTCTTGAAGTTCTCTGGGCACCCTCCTGCGGGTGGACAAGGAGCACCTGGGAGGCCTTTGTCCTTGGCTGGGGTGTGGTCGTCTTGATCCGAGCAAAGAGGCTGCTCAGGATGGGGAGGGGATGAAAACCCCTGTGGGTCCGAGGCAGATGCTCACGTTGCCAGGCCTTCCCAAACCCAAACTGGAACCGCAGGAAGCGACTGGCAGCGGCCACCACGACCCAAGGTGCCCAGGGGTCGTGGGGGCTACCCAGACCCTCCGGCGCACAGGGCACATGTGTCCCCACGAACACGAACACACAGGCGGACGGAGATAGGAAGAGAGCGCGACGGAAACACAGAGAAGGGAGAGAGAGAGAAACAAGAGAGACACCTAAGTGGGCACAGAGACCCACACACAGACACACAAACACACACACACACCCCAAGACACAGGGACATACAGCAGGTAACACACACACACACACACACACACACCCCAAGACACAGGGACATACAGCAGGTAACACCCACCCCCAGGCAGCCCCTGAAGCTGCCGGGTTTTGCTTTCCGCCACTGCGACCCAGCGGTGAGAGAGCAGCCCACGGGCACACAGGCAGACCTGTCCTCTAGATCCCTAGGGCACCACTTCTGGGGAAACTCACCGGCACAGCGTCCGCGCCCTGAGGCTGGGATCCCGCGCTGCCTCCCGGCGATCCGTCTGACGTTTCTTCCTCGCGAGGTTTCTTCCTGCTGCTCCACCCTCCGCGAATCCCGGCCTCCGGAGACCATCCTGGTAAGGCCCCGGCCAGGCCTGGTCTCAGCCCCGACTCGGACGCACGATCACACAGGGCTCCTACTTCGCCAAGTCTCAGGGACCCATCCCTGGGCAACGGTGGCGGTCACTGTGACCGAAGCGGCGGCTCGCGCCTCGCATGCGCACTGGTAGGGCCGACCTCCCCGCCTCCCCGAGAGTCAGGCTGCGGACCCTTTAACAAATGGCGGCGACGCGGCGGCTGCGCGGACTGAGACGCCGGTGGCGTGGCGTGGCCGTGGCGGTGGCGGCGGCGGCGATGGCGGCGCAGCCCGAGGCGGCGGGAGGAAGAGGACTGCGAGAGGGGCCTGCGGGAGACCCAGGGTCGGACCCGTAGGAGTCCTGTCGTCGGGACTTCGCCAGTCGGTCTTCTTCGGTTCCCGGTGGACGGGGAGCTTCAGGGTGCCGGCTGGGCTGTGCGGACCCCTCTTCGGATCCGATGATGGATCCCACCGACCGGGTGATCCGGAATGGGGTTACAATGTAGTGAGGCGGGAAGGGTCTCGCTGGGGCACAGAGAGATCCCCAGGGCCTCAAGGCGTGCCTCACTGACGGCTGAGGCACCGACCCAGGAGCCCACTGCCTCCCTCCTTCCCGGCTGGAGCAGTGGCCTGCCTTCATCTCCAAGGCCCGGGGGCTGCGGCACCCCGACACTGCTTTTCGCCACATGTGCCAAGAGAGACAGAGGCGAGTCCCAGATGGAGCCAGTAGCCAGGCACAGAGGCGTCAGAGACAGTGTCCTGAGGCAGTAGGCGGCGATGGCGAGACGGACAGTCATGTCCAGCCGTGCGCCCGGGGACCACGGGAGACCTCCCCGACCAAGCTGAGGGAAGGCAGCACCCTGAAAACCTGCGAGACAGGGAGGCCTGTGCCCGAGTCAAGCCGTTCGGGGGCGCCTGCCAGAGGGTGCGTCCCAGAGTTTCCTAAAGCACCCCGCCCCCACCCGGCCTGACTAGAGTACCCCTGACGCCACCTCCCCTGCACCCAGCAAAACCCAGTCCCTTTGCCTCCCTGACATCCGTGGCAGCCAAAAGATTCAGTGCTAGGCGCTTCCCCAGGAGCAGAGGAAGCGGATGGTCCTCAAGAATCAGAGAGGGAAGTGCAGGTGGGATGCAACACCGCCTTTCCCTAGAAGGCAAATGTCAGGAACCGTCGGGTCGCCTCCCGCTCTTCCTGGACCGACCACGCAACCATCACTTGGGCCATGGAGACCCAGAAAGCTTCCCTGTCCCAGACAGGCATGGAAGCCAGAGCTCAGGATCACAGCTGCCCCATCATCCAGAAATAGGTTTGGAGAGGGAAACAATCGTGACACGGACCCCCACGAAGTTTCTCCCTGATGGACTGGCAAGTCTTCTTTGTTGAAGGCGTTGAGCCAGACGAAGAAACCCCTAGGCTTCTCAGAAACAGGGCAGACAGAGCAAGAGGGAGGACAGAGCAGAGGCCAGAGCCCAGTCAGGAGACGGCGCAATGCCACCACGACGGGCGTTCGGGGAGGAAGGCCAAGTGGGTGACTGGGCCAGGAAGGCCAGCGTTGGAGTGAGAGAGATGCGTGCCCCATCCCGTTGCCGGCTTCCTTCTCCGTCCCTGTGTCGAGCTGTGGCTAAATTCCTCAATGAGGGCAAAGGCCCGAGAAAGTGAGAACAGATCTTCTTAGTACTCTGGGCACCCACACACCTCCTGCGGGTGGACAAGGAGCACCTGGGAGGCCTTTGTCCTTGGCTGGGGTGTGGTCGTCTTGATCCGAGCAAAGAGGCTGCTCAGGATGGGGAGGGGATGAAAACCCCTGTGGGTCCGAGGCAGATGCCCACGTTGCCCAGGCCTTCCCAAACCCAAACTGGAACCGCAGGGAAAACGACTGGCAACCGGCCACACGACCCAGAGCAGATTAGGTAAGGAGAAACTGCCAGAAGAAAAGGCAGCGTGCAAGAAACCACCCTCCAGTGCACAAGGGCACATGTGTCCCCGAACCTGTGAACACCTGGCTGGGGCCAGATAGGAGCGCGAGCGAAACACAGAGAGGAGAGAGAGAAACAAGAGAGACACCTAAGTGGGCACAGAGACCCACACACAGACACATAAACACACACACACACACACACACACACACACACCCAAAGACACAGGGACATACAGCAGGTAACACCCACCCCCAGGCAGCCCCTGAAGCTGCCGGGTTTTGCTTTCCGCCACTGCGACCCAGCGGTGAGAGAGCAGCCCACGGGCACACAGGCGAATTGCAATGCTCTGGTCCCTAGGGCACCGCTGCAGGGGCAGCACAAATCGGCTGGCGTCGCGCGCGAGGCTGGGATCGCGCTATCTCGGCGGTCCGCGTCGTGCTGGGTTTCTTCCTCTCCGTGTCAGTCAGCCAGTCCTCGTCAGCGGTGGCGGTCACTGTGACGGCGGCGGCTCGCGCCAGCGCGTAATGCTTCGCACTGTTGGGCCGACCTCCCCCGTTGCTCCCGAGTGTCAGGCTGTGGACCCTTTCAAAAATGGCGGCAACGCGGCTGCTGCGGGGACTGACACGCCGGTGGCCGTGGCGGTGGCGTCGGTTGCGGCCGCGATATCGGCGCATCCGGCGGCGGAGGGTGGGAAAAGGACTGCGAGAGGGGCCTACGGGAGACCCAGGTTCGGACCCGTAGTAGTCCTGTCTTGCGGACCTCCTTGATCGGTCTTCTGCTTCGGTTCCCGGTGCAGGAGGAACTTCAGGGTGCCGCCTGGGCTGTGCCGACTTCTCTCCCCATCGTATGATGGATCCGACCGGGTCATCGGGAATGGGGTTACAATGCAGTGAGGCAGGAAGGGTCTGGCTGGGGCACAGAGAGATCCCCAGGGCCGCAAGGCGTGCTGTCGCCTGAAAATACACGGACCCATGAGCCATCCGCTGCCCTCCTTCCTTGGTGGAGGAGCGGCCTCCCTTAATCTCCAAGTCCCGAGGGCTCCGGCATCCCGACGCTGCTTCCGGAGACATGGGCAAAGAAAGCCAGAGGCGGGTCCGAGATGGATCCAATGTGACTACACGTGGCACTGACGTCCCCCGAGAGCAGATGGAGTGGGCGCCTGTCTTTGAGGCCGTAGCAGACGATGGCCAGACGGTCCGTGATGTCCAGCCGTGTGCCCCGGGGGCCACGGGAGACTTCCCCGACCACGCTGAGTAAAAGCCAAACACACCTGAAAACCTGCGAGACGGGGCCTGTGCCCGAGTCCTATCCCAGCCACATTCGGGGATGCTGCCAGAGGGCCCCAGTTTCGACAAAGTACAGGCCGCCCCCACCCCGACACGGGCTAGGTACCCCTGACGCAACCTCCCCCGCACCCAGCAAAACCCTGTCCCTTGCCTCCCTGACATCCGTGGCTACCAGAAGATTCAGTGCTTGAAGACACTTTCCCCAGGAGCAGAGGAACAGGATGTCCCTCAAGGATCAGAGAGGGTGTGCAGTTGGGATGTGCCACAGCCTTTTCTCCAAGGCAAGAAGCCAGCCACAGTCACTTCCCGCTATTCGTAAAGCAATTACTCAGCCATCACTTGGGATGTGGATTTCAAGGGAGGTTCCCTGTGCCAGAAAGGTATGGAAGCCCAGAGCTCCAGATCATCACACGCGCCCAATCATCCTGAGATAAGTTTCAGAGGGAAACAACCATGAACCGCATCCTCACGAATTTTCTCCCTAATGGATTGGGACGTGTTTTTTGTCGAATACATTCAGCCAGACTAAGAAGCCCTTGGGCTTCTCAGAAACAAGGCAGGCAGAGCAAGAGGGAGGAGAGAGCAGAGGCCAGAGCCCAGGCTTTATATGGCACAATGCCACTGCCTCGGGCAGGCGGGGAGGAGTGCCAAACGGGTGACTTGGCGAGGAAGGCCAGCGTTCGGGTGCAGAGGTGCTTGCCACATCCCGTTTCCCACGTTCTTTTCCTTCCTTGTTTCCAACTGCTTCCAGATTTCTCAATGAGGGCATACGGCGAGAGGATCGAGAGGAGTGACGTCGATGGGCACCTCTCATGCAGGTGGATAATGAGCTTTTGTGAGAATTTTGTCCTCTGCTGGTGTGTTGTCGTCTTGATACTAGCAATGAGGCCGCTCAGGTTGGGGAGCTGATTTAATCCCCTGCATGTCCGATGCAGCTCCCCACATTGCCCAGGTGGTCACAAACCCAAACTGGAACCTTCGGGGAAATGAATGACAACTGGCCACGCGACCCAGGCAGAGATTCGGGGAGAGGCTCAACAGAAGAAAGGCTAACATATAAGGAACCGCCCTTCAGCTCACATGCATCCCAATATACTCGCGCACACGCGCACACACGGACGTAAACAGGTAGAGGGCAATAGTCGAGAAAAGAGACAGAAACAAGAGAGAGAAAGAGACACAACCCAGACATACTGGAGTGGCACAGTAACATTCACCCCTAGGCCGCCCCTGGAGCCTCCGGGTTCTGCTCTCCGCGACAACGACCCTGGGGTGAGAGAGGAGCCCTCAGGCACACAAGTAGACCTGTCCTCTAGATCGCAAGGGCAAGACTTTTGGAGAGACTCACCAGCACACCGTCCGCGCAGGCCTGAGCCTGGGATCCTGCGCGGCTTCCAAGCGCTCCGCCTGAGGTTTCTTCCTCCTGGTCGACCCTCCGAGAATGCTGGCCTCCGGATACCATCCTATCGACGCCCTGGTGAGGACTGGCCTTAGCCCCGAGTCCGATGCGCTCCCACACAAGGCTCCTCCTTCGCGGAGCCTCAAGGACTCGTCTCCAGGCAATGGTGGCTGTCTCTGTGACGTGAGCATCGGCTGGCGATTCGCGCATGCGCCTTGCCAAGGCTGACTGGGCTCTGCTTTGCGTCAGGCTGCAGACCCTGAAAAAAATTGCTGGGGCTGTGGGTATGAATCGGAGTGTGCGTGTATGTCTTCGGAAGAATGTACCCTGTTCTCTGGAGGGTGGTTTCTGGCTCGTCGGCCTCTTTTTGGTGAACCTCTTTTCTCCGTCTCGGCCTGGCTAGTGTAGCTGGTCGTGTGACGGGAACCGGCAGTCATTTTCCTGGCGGTTGCACTTTTGGTTTCTGAAGGCCTTGGCGAGGTTTGGTGCTGTGTCGGACCCGCAGGCGTTCAATTCACCTCCCCATTCTGAGTGGCCTTGTTTCTTTTTTTTTTTTTTTTTTTTTTTTTTGAGACGGAGTCCCGCTTTGCCGCCCAGGCTGGAGTGCAGTGGCCGGATCTCAGCTCACTGCAAGCTCCGCCTCCCGGGTTTATGCCATTCTCCTGCCTCAGCCTCCCAAGTAGCTGGGACTACAGGCGCCCACCACCTCGCCCAGCTAGTTTTTTGTATTTTTCAGTAGAGACGGGGTTTCCCCGTGTTAGCCAGGATGGTCTCGATCTCCTGACCTTGTGATCTGCCCGTCTCGGCCTCCCAAAGTGCTGGGATTACAGGCTTGAGCCACCACGCCCGGCCGAGTGGCCTTGTTTCTAAAATCCTCCACCCAGGAGCAGAGGACCCGGATGTCTCTCAAGAATTAGAAAGGAAGTGCAGATTATTGCAAAGCACATGGTAGCTAACACTGAATAGATGAGGTGAACACTGGTTTGCTAATTACCCATACTTACGCCCCAGTGAAGGAGAGCCCAGCACACCATGCGGGGTACAGTGCAGCAGCACTCAGGAACAAAGTAATCAGGTGGAGGCTATCCCAGGAGGCTTTGTAGTAGCAAGAGTATGGGAGGTAACACCTGGTTCTTGAAGGAGGGTGTGATTGGCCTGTTTGAATAATTCTCCAGGCTGGCTGGAACCTGAGGCCCATTGCTAGGCAGTAAGCAGGTCATGTGCCTGGTCTCTGAGGGGAGTGGTTGGGCTAGGGCAACTTATTTAAAGGAGTACAGTGGGGCAGGGAATATTGCAGTTAATCCATTTAGGCCTCCTTGTTTTCCCCCAATGTCAGGGCACGTGTAATACTAAGCCTTGATGCCTTGACATCTCTGGGCAATACTGAGACTTCTAGAGTGTAGAAGTTTTACTGGATGGAAGGTCTTGACTGCAAGTTGCCCACGTTTCTGGCTCGTTGAAGAAAGAATTAAACAAACTACATGAAGCAACAAAAGAACGAAGCCCCGAAAGAGGAAAGAAGCAACGAAACCGCAGACATATTGAAGCGAAAGTTCACTCTACAGAGCCAGGGCGGACTAGAGCAAGCGGCTCAAGAGCCCAGATTACAATATTCTTTAGGGTTTTTATTAAGCTAAAGAATTTGATAACACCCACAGGTGCCCTTTCGAGGCCTCCAATTGGTTACACCCTATGAAAGATTAGCCCGTGGCCACTCAGAAGCTGAATTGAAGACTTCTGTCTTGTTATTACAGGAGTAAGGATGTCACCTGTGTGCTGCTTAACCTGGCCTGGCCTAGAACTTGCTGCACCTGCTGTTCTTTTGCTTCCGCCTTAACCCTTGGTTATGCTAATTTTCTTTCCTTTCTTTCTTTCTTTTTTTTTTTTTTTTTGAGATGGAGTCTCTGTTGCCCAGGCTGGAGTGCAGTGGCGCGATCTCGGCTCACTGCAAGCTCCGCCTCCCTGGTTCACGCTATTCTCCTGCCTCAGCCTCCCTAGTAGCTGGGACTACGGGCGCCCACCACCACGCCTGGATAATTTTTTGTATTTTTAGTAGAGACGGGGGTATCACCGTGTTAGCCAGATGGTCTCGATTTCCTGACCTCATGATGTGCCTGCCTCAGCCTCCCAAAGTGCTGGGCTTAAAGGCATGAGCCACCACACCTGGCCAAAGTTTTTAAGTTTTTTTAAATAAAATAAAATATGTGAGTATAGGCCAGGTGCAGTGGCTCACGTCTATAATCCCAGCACTTTGGGAGGCTGAGATAGGAGGATCACTTGAGTTCAGGAGTTCAAGACCAGCCTGAACAACACAGCAAGACCCCACCTCTAAAAAAAAAAAAAAAGTGTGCATGTGTGCGTGTGTGGGTGTGTGTAATATGACATAAACAAGTGTGGGTATATCAGTCATTGTTCACCAGTTACTGATGCTGTATAATACACCACTCCAAACTCAGTATTATAAGACAAACATTTTACCTCACTCACTGATCCTATGGGTTGGGAATTCAGACAGCTCACAGAAGAGATCGTTTGCCTCTGCTCCTGATGTCTGTGGCCTCAACCAGGAGGATTCAAAGGCTGGAAATAACCTGATGCCTGAGGGCTGCAAACCTATGAAGCCTGATTTGCACACACGTCTGGCACCTGCGGTGAGAGGCCTCAAAGACTGGGACTAGTAGCCTCCCCACGTGACTTGGCTTCCTCATAGCATGGCGGCTCACAGCACTTGGAACTTCTTACCTGATGGCTCAAGACTTCAAACACAGGAGTTTCAGCTAATGAGGTGACGGCCACAGTGCCTCTTATGACTGAGGCTTGGGAGTCACACAGCATTGGTTACAAACAATAAACAAATCCAGATTCACGGGCAGAGGAGTGAGACTCCACCTCTTAAAGTGGGAATGGCAAGATTCTAGAAGAACATATAGGACATGCCTATTGTTGCAACTATCTTTGGAAAATACAATCTGCTGCAATCACCTTTGGAAACTAGGAAACCAATGCAGTATTCTGAAACTCATAATTCTGAAAACTAATGAATATGAATGGAAAGAATCAAGCATTTATCCTCACTTTCCTACACATACTATCCCTCTGAGTAATCAGATCGTTGATGTGGGGAGATTTTATTTTTATAAAAGGACTCCAGTAATGGAAATTCCAGTAATGGAAATAAAAGGATTCCAGTAATAGCTGAAAGAGAGACACAGTAAGAAGGTGATCGTTTTGCAACTCCTAACAACATAATGAATGTAGGCAATGATCATCAATGAATGCATGACATTATGCAAAAGCAATCACTTTACAATGGATAAATCATATTGATGACACTTAAGCCCACTAACAAATCTGATCACAAAAACAGTGACAGGCCGGGCGCGGTGGCTCACACCTGTAATCCCAGCACTTTGGGAGGCCGAGATGGGTGGATCATGAGGTCAGGAGATCGAGACCATCCTGGCTAACACTGTGAAACCACGTCTCTACTAAAAATACAAAAAATTAGCCGGGCGTGGTGGTGGGCGCCTGTAGTCCCAGCTACTCGGGAGGCTGAGGCAGGAGAATGGTGTGAACCCAGGAGGCGGAGCTTGCAGTGAGCCAAGATCGCGCCATTGCACTCCAGCCTGGGCGACAGAGCGAGACTCCGTCTCAAAAAAAAAAAAAAAAAAAAACAGTGACAAGCAGACCTTGCCAAAATAATTGAACTTGAATTTGATCAAGCCCCTAGAGCAGAGTTTCTCAACTCTGACACTATTTACACTTTGGACCAGATAATTATTTGTTTGGGATGGAAGGAGGCTGTCCTGTACAGTAAAGGATGTTTAGCAGCACCCTGGCCTCTAGCCAATAGGTGCCAGCAATACCATCCTTCCTTCCAGTTGTGACAACCAAAAATATCTCCAAACATTGCCAAATGTCTTCTAGAGAAACAAAAAAAAACAAACAAACAAAACCACAACTGGTTGAGAATCACTGCTCTAGTTAATGACCAGATATTTTAGAGAAAATACAGAGCATCTAATTTGTTAATCAGTACCATGGGGGTGTACTCAAAGGCAGTATGTGGAAACTCTATATGAGTTAGTGTTTGATTTCTCCAAAAAATAAATAGCAAGAAAAAAGGGAAGTCAACAGATTAAAAGATATGTAAGAGACGGGTGGGTGCGGTGGCTCATGCCTGTAATCCCAGCACTTTGGAGGCTGAGGCAGGCAGATCATCTGAGGTCAGGAGTTTGAGACCAGCCTGGTCAACATGATGAACCCCCCGACTCTTCAAAAATACAAAACTTTGGGAGGCCGAGATGGGCAAATCACCTGAGGTCAGGAGTTCCAGACCAGCCTGGCTAACAAGGTGAAACCCCGACTCTACTAAAAATACAAAAAATAGTTGGGCATGGTAGTACACGCCTGTAGTCCTAGCTACTCGGGAGGCTGAGACAAGTGAATCGCTTAAACCCAGGAGACAGAGGTTGCAGTGAGCCAATATTGCATCACTGCACTCCAGCCTGGGCGACAGAGCAAGACTCTGTCTCAAAAAAAAAAAAAAAAAAAAAAAGGAAATATAAGAGCTTTATCCTCTAAGCCCAATGTGTAGATCTTGTTTAAACTCTAATTTGAACAAATCAACTGCAACTGATTATGTGATTCTAATAAATTGTTCATTTTCTTTTTCTTTTTTTTTTTTTTTTTTCTGGAGATAGGATCTTGCTCTGTCACCCAGGCTGGAATGCAGTGGTGCAATCATGGCTCACTGCAGCCTCAAATTCCCAGGCTCAGGTGATCTTCTCACCTCAGCCTCCCAAGTAGCTGGGACTAAAGGTGCACACCACCATGTCACACTAATTTTTGTATTTTTTTGTAGAGACGGGGTTTTGCCATGTTGTCCATGCTGGTCTCTAACTCTTGGACTCAAGCGATCCTCCTGCTTTGGCCCCACAAAATGCTGGGATTACAGGCATGAGCCACGGCACCTGGCCAGGAATTGTTCATTTTCTTCAGGTGATGATATGAAAATTGTCTTTTAAGAAAAGTTCTTAAAAGAACTATATTTCATACTGAAATATTTATAGATGAAATGTCTGGAATTTTCTTTAAAATAATCGAGTGGAAATAGAGATGAAACAAAACTGGCCATATGTTAATTGTTAAAGCTGGGTTCACTGTACTAGGCTCTCTGCATATATGATGTTGGAAGTATCCATAATAAAGAGCTTGAATTTAAAAAAAATTACCTCCTTCCAAGTACTACTCAAACCAGTAAGCACTAATTTGGAAGGATGTCCGTAAGGTCTTCCCTAGAAACACAAGCTTAAAAACAAAAAAAATTACATATAATTCTAGTAAAGGCAAAAGGGAACAAAACTCACTCAACATATTTTGAGCAAGGAGAGAAGTAAAGGAAACTTACTAGACTTTTAAAATGGATAACCTTGGGGAGCTGGGAATATAAAATAACAAGAAATATATGTATATTGGTCTCTGCCCCAAGCTCCTGGTCTAGAGCTCCTTAAAAGCCTTGGGTACCAGGAGGATCATTTGTTCTAATATCTGGTCTTTGACCCTAGTTCCTAACACAGAGTTCTCAAATCCCTTGGGATTTCCTGGCTGATAGGAGCGTCTTATGTTCTAATGAGGTGACTTCTTGGTGGGCTCCTGGATGGCCTCAGGATGTGATATGAGGGTTGGAACTTTCAGACCCACCCCTTGACCTCCGGGGAGGGAACAGCAGCTGAAGGTTGAGCTGACTGCCAATGGCCAATGATGTATTCAGTCGTGCCTATGTAATGAAGCCTCCATGAAAACCCAAAAGGACTGGGTTCACAGAGCTTCCAGATTGCTGCACACGTGGGGGTTCCTGGAGGATGATGTGCTGGGATGAGAGCATTGAAGCCCAGTGCCACTTCCCACATATGTTGCCCTAGGTACCTCTTCATGGAAAATCTTTGTAATATCCTTTTCATTTATTTATTTTTATTTTTTGAGATGCAGTCTCTGTTTGTCACCCAGGTTGGAATGCAGTGGCACGATCTCGGCTCACTGCAACCTCTGCCTCCCGGGATCAAGCAAGATTCTCCTGCCTCAGCCTCCTGAGTACCCGGGAATACAGGTGCCCACCACCACACCTGGCTAACTTTTGTATTTTTAGTAGAGACCAGGCTGGTCTCAAACTCCTGACCTCAGGCGATTCACCCGCCTCAGTCTCCCAAAGTGCTGGGATTACAGGCGTGAGCCACTGCGCTCAGCCCTTTTTATTTAAAAAAAAAAAATTTTTTTTTGAGGCAGGGTCTCGCTCTGTTGCCCAGGCTGGAGTGCAGTGGTGAGATCTGGGCTGACCACAACCTCAACCTCCTGGGCTCAAACAATCCTCCCACCTCGGTCTCCCTAGTACTAGGACTACAGGCGTGCACCACCACACCAAGCTAAATTTTGTATTTTAATAAAGACAGGGTTTTGCTATGTTGCCGAGGCTGGTCTCAAACTCCTGGGCTCAAGTGATCTGCCCGCTTCAGCCTCCGAAAGTGCTGGGATTACAGATGGGCACCACAATGCCCAGCTGTAATATCCTTTATACTAAATGGACTAATGTTAAGTAAATGGTTTCCCTCAGATCTGTGAGCCCTCCTAGAAAATTAATCAGACCTGAGGAGAGGATGTGGAAACCCCAAATTTAGAGCTGGTCAGAAGTACAGGTCACCACCTGGCCCTTGAGATGGTCATCTGAAATGGAAGGATCTTGTGGGACTGTTCCCTTAGCCTGTGGGATCTGATGCCATCTCCAGGTAGGTGATGTCAGAACTGAACTGAACTGTAGGACACCCAGGTGGTGTCTAATGGGGAACTGCTTGGTGTATGGAGAAAAACCCCACACATCTGGTGTCAGAAATGTTCTTTATTGAGTGCTGAGTGGTGTGAGAGTAGGAGAGACCTCATCTAGGGAGAGGGAGAATTTTATCTTTGCAAAATGTCACTGTTTGCCCTCATTATTCAAATGAAAAAAAAAAAAAAACAACCTTTCAGCATATGCTGCTTTAATTTGGCATCTGTCCATCCCATGAAAGTCGTTGACATCGCCCACACCACACTTGCCTGGACAGCCAGGTCCTGTCTCCCAAGACCCTGCACTCTACTGTACCCTCCTTTATCCCTAATCAATCCTGTTGCACCTCTTCCTCCTCAAGATAGACACAAAACATCTTCTCCTATATCCTTACCCCCAGCTTTCAACCAACCATCTTATTACACCCTGGAAATGTCTACATTGCAGAAATTACTTATGACCATGTTGTTTTCGGTCATAAACTGTAAATTTCTTTTTTCTTTGCTTTACCTGTTTTTTCA
This sequence comes from Papio anubis, assembly GCF_008728515.1. Lineage (NCBI taxonomy): Eukaryota > Metazoa > Chordata > Mammalia > Primates > Cercopithecidae > Papio > Papio anubis. The sequence goes on from NC_044995.1 coordinate 20,135,847, forward strand.
GACAGAGTATCGCCCTGTTACCCAGGCTGAAGTGCAGTGGTAAGACCTCGGCTCACTACAACCTCTGCCTCCTAGGTTCAAGAGATTCTCCTGCCTCAGCCTCCCAAGTAGTTGGGATTAAACTAAGCTAAACTATGGGGTTTGGAGGGCTCCTGGATTATTGAACACATAAAGGTTCCTGGAGAGTGGTGCAGCCAGAGAGGGCATGGAAGCTCTGCACCCCTCCCCCATCCCTTGTCCTATACATCTCTTCCATCTGGCTGTTAATCTGTATCCTTTGCAATATCCTTTATAATAAATGGGTAAACATAAGTAAAGTGTTTCTCGGAGTTCTGTGAACCACTCTAGCAAAATACTCAAACTTGAGGGGTCGAGGGAACCCCAATTTATAGCCAGTAGGTCAGAAGCACTGGTCACATCCTGGGACCTGCAACTGGCATCTGAAGCAGGGGGCAGTATTGTGGGACTAAGCCCTTAACCGATGGGTTCTGCTGCTATCTCCAGGTAGAGTCGGAATTGCACTGAACAGCATACCCAGCTGGTGTCTGCTGAAAACTGTTTAGTGTGGGAGAAAAAAAAAACCTCACATTGGTGAGTGGTGTGTAAATGTAGAAAGAAAAACACCCTGGTTGTTTCCTACCTTTAACTAAAACCGCTCATGACACCATCATGCTCTCACAACCTGGGCAACACAGACACTCCCTCTATACCTATTGACATACAGTCAACAACATAAGCAAGAGTCACACACAGTCAAGAAAAACCGTTCACGTGGTTGCAAGTGGCCACACACCTAATGCTGTCACAATCATGCACAACGTCAAACAGCCGGCTAGCGCCACACACACACGCACACACGGAGATGCGCGTGCACACCCACTTGTGCACAGAGATGCACGCACGCAGACACACGTGCGCACAGAGACGCACACACAGACACGTGCGCACACAGAGACGCAAACACAGACACACACGTGCACACAGGCAAACAGACGCGCATAGACGCACATACAGACACACGTGTGCACACAGGCAAACAGACAAGTGCCAGAGACGCACACACAGACACACGTGTGCACCGAGATGCAAACGCAGACAGACGCGTGCACACAGTGACGCGCGCACACACAGACACACGCGCGCGCACAGGTCTCCCCCGCGCCAGCTCCGACTCCAGCAGCCTTGGAGTTCCCGCCCAGCCCCGGGCTCCTGGCTCCCTCACCGACTGCATCTCGCGGGGCGATCCCGGTCGGGTTCCGCCTGAGCCAAGGCCCCGCACCCAAACCGCGACAGCGGACCCAGAAGCCCGAAGCCCGCAACCCGGCGAAGGAACCCGGACTCAGAGTAGCCTCCGGCACAGAGCCCTCCAAGAAAAGCAGCCCGGGACCCCGACAACCGTGGACAGAGCCGGGGGGGGCCATAAACCCAAACTAGGCAACTCGAGGCATCATCAACGGAGGGTCCTTAAGAGACCCTGCACCCAATCACCCAGGCACCAGGGACTCTGCCAAAGCACGAATTCGGGCAGGTGGTAGCCTCGAAGCTGGGAGGCTGCATCACAAGCCTCCTCCTAGATGCGCGGTGGACCCTGGGAAATGTAGTCCAGCGCAAGCCACCACCTAGATGCGCCGTCGACCCTGGGAAAGGTAGTCCAGCGCAAGTCGCCGCCTGGATGCGCGGTGGACCGTGGGAAATGTGATCCGGGTTTTCTGCGCGGGCGTCTTAGGCGCGGAGCTTTCGGGGTTGCAGTGACTGTCCCCCCTTCGAGCCCGCCAGATCGGATCCTAGAATGTCCGGCCGCAGCCCCTTGGCTTAGAACTGGGCCTCTAACGCGGCTGGGGTCATACACGCCCTCTAGGCGCGGGTTGGTGCACGCGTTGGAATCTCAGGGGAGGCAGAAAACCCTGCAGCTCTAACCCAGGGAGCTGCCAAAGCGATTCAAAGGAGCCCGGGGGACCCGTAGCTACAGACCCCGACTCTGCGCAAATGCAAATCCATGGCTCTGGCAAGGGCAGCGAGGCTCGCCGGGTCTGAGGCCGTGGATCCCTAAACTCAAAAGAAATAAAACGTCACATGATAAAATAATTAGAGTTTCCAACCGTTTCCAGCCTAGCCACTGAACAGTAGGGATTCAAGAAAACAAAACACAATGAAGATTACCAAATAATGGCCGGGCGCAGTGGCTCACGCCTGTATTCCCAGCACTTTGGGAGGCTGAGGTGGGCGGATCACAAGGTCAGGAGATGGAGACCATCCTGGCCAACACGGTGAAACCCCGTCTCTACTAAAAATACAAAAAAATTAGCCGGGTGTAGTGGCGAGTGCCTGTAGTCCCAGCTACTCAGGAGGCTTAGGCAGGAGAATGGCGTGAACCCAGGAGGAGGAGGTTGCAGTGAGCCTAGATCGCGCCACTGCATTCCAGCCTGGGCGACAGAGCGAGACGCCATCTCAAAAAAAAAAAAAAAAAAAGAAAGAAAGAAAAAAGAGAAAAAAAGAAAATTACTAAATAATACGAGAAAAGGTCCCAAAACTGACCATCAACAAGATGAAAGTCTATCGAGTACCAACCACAGTGGATGAAAAACGACACGTTCTAAGGCGTAGAATTCGACGATTCCTTTTTATTTATTTATTTTTTAAGACGTGCTCTTGATCTGTCGCCAAGCTGGAGCGCAGTGGCATGATCTCGGTTCACTGCAAGCTCCACCTCCCGGGTTCAAGCGATTCTCCTGCCTCAGCCTCCTGAGTAGCTGGGATTACAGGCACGCGCCATCACACCCGGCTAATTTTTGTATTTTTAGTAGAGATGGGGTTTCACCATGTTGGCCAGGATGGTCTCGATTTCTTGACCTCGTGATCCACCAGCCTAGGCCTCCCAAAGTGCTGAGATTACAGGCCTGAGCCACCGCACCCGGCCTCCTTTTCTAAAACAAATTAATTTTTTCTTAATTAGGGTCTTGCTGTTTTGCCCAGGCTGGAGTGTGCCATCTTGCTCAATGCAACCTCCACCTCCCAGGTTCAAGCAATTCTCCTACTTCAGCCTCCTGAGTAGCTGGGATGACAGGTACCCGCCACCATGTCCAGATAATTTTTGTGTTTTTAGTAGAGACGGGGGTTTCACCATTTTGGCCAGACTGGTCTCGAACTTCTGACAAGTGATTCGCCCGCCTCGGCCTCCCAAAGTGCTGGGATTACAGGCGTGAGCCACCGCACCTGGCCTTCTATCGGAGTTTTAGCTACCCTCCCAGCGCCCCCAACACGCATGTCTTCACAGGACCAGACCTAGCTTCACTTTGTGGTGAGGTGGCAAGAATAGAGAGAGAGAGAGAAAGAAAGAGAGGACACCCCCTGCCCCCAGCCACTCAGACACACAGACATGGGATCCATGGGTCTTTTTTCTTGGTTCGGTTGACAGCTATGGCAGTGGCAGAGCAGCCTAATGACTGGGGCTGTTGGTGCAAGGCCAATAGAGAAAAGAAGAAAAACAGAAAAAAGGAAAGGCTGGGTGTGGTGGTTCACACCTATACTCCCAGCACTTTGGGAGGCCAAGGAGGTCGGATTCCTGGAGCTCAGGAGCTCGAAATCAGCCTGGGCAACAGAGTGAGAACCCTGTCTCTATAAAATGTTTAAAAATTGCCGGCCGGGCGCGGTGGCTCACGCCTGTAATCCCTGCACTTTGGGAGGCCGAGGCGGGCGGATCACGAGGTCAGGAGATCGAGACCATCCTGGCTAACAAGGTGAAACCCCGTCTCTACTAAAATACAAAAAAAAAATTAGCCGGGCACGGTGGCGGGTGCCTGTAGTCCCAGCTACTCGGGAGGCTGAGGCAGGAGAATGGCGCGAACCCGGGAGGCGGAGCTTGCAGTGAGCCGAGATGGTGCCACTGCATTCCAGCCTGGGGGACAGAGTGAAGACTCCGCCTCAAAAAAAAAAAAAAAAAAAAAAAAGTTTAAAAATTAACTGGGTGTGGTGGCTCATGCTTCTAGGCCCAGCTACTCAGGAGGCTGAGACGGGAGAATCACTTAAGCCTAAGGGGTCAAGGCTGCACTGAGCCAAGATCGTGCCACTGCACCCCAGCCTGGGTGACATAGCAAGACCCTATCTCAAGAAAAAAAAAAGAACCCCTCTCTCACTCTGTCACACCGGGTCCTCTTTTGGACTCCTCTGGCTGGAAAGAAGGCGTTTCTTGTCATTTTTGCTCCCAGAACCCATCACACAGCTCTGAGACTTCCCTCCTTCCAAAGCCAGAAGATAAAGGAGGAAAATACCCCAGCAAACATGTGGTCATAGTGTCCATTCTTCACGTTTTTAACTCCCTTCACATCTGCCTGCTAGTACTTGCATTTCTGAATCTTCAAGTGGTTTCTTTTTGTATTCACTCTGGGGTGACAGAGATGCTGAAATGTGCTTATCCCGTCTTGGTCAGTAATGGAAGTCTGCCTTCCCTGAGGATTTGAAATGATCCAATTTGGGCCTGGCACGGTGGCTCACGCTTGTAATCCCAGCACTTTGGAAAGCCGAGGTGGGTGGATCACCTGAAGTCAGGAGTTTGAGACCAGCCTGGCCAACATGACAAAACTCCGTCTCTACTAAAAATACAAAAATTAGCCAGGCGTGGTGGAGGATGCCTGTCATCCCAAGCTACTCAGGAGGCTGAGGCAGGAGATTCGCTTGAACTTGGGAGGCAGAGGTTTTAGTGAGCCAAGATCATGCCACTATACTCCAGCCTGGGGGACAAGAGCGAAACCCTGTCTCAAAAAAAAAAAAAAAAAAAAAAAAAAAAAAAAAAAAAAGACCAAAACCAAAAACCCAACATTTACTCTCAGATAATTTCAACAGAACACAATCTTAGAAAATAACACTTAAAATGCCCTGGGTGCAATCTAAAATTATTTGAAATATAAAGAACTGGGAAAATGTGATGAATTATCAGGGAAAAAGAAAATCAACGGATGACCATGTCAAGAAGAAACAGATACTGGACTTACACAATGGCTTTATGAACATAGTTTCATGTGCTTGCTGGACACCTCTATATCTTTTTTGGAGAAAATGATTCTATTTATTTGCCCATTTTTATTTTCATTTATTATTATTTTTTTCGAGACACTCTTGCTCTGTCACCCAGGCTGGAGTGCAGCCTTCAGCCTCCAGTGAGGCTCACTGCAACCTCCACCTCCTGGGTTCAAGTGATTCTCCTGCCTCAGCCTCCCGAGTAGCTGGGATGATAGGCACGTGCCACCATGCCTGGTAATTTTTGTAGTCTTAGTAGAGATGCGGTTTCACCATGTTGGCCAGGCTGGTCTCGAACTCTTGACCTCGTGATCCACCCGCCTCAGCCCTCCAAAGTGCTGGGATTACAGGCGTGAGCCACTATGCCCAGAAATTTGCCCATTTTTAATAGGTTATTGTTTTTTGAAATGGAGTCTCGCTCTGTCACCCAGGCTGGAGTTCAATAGCTTGATCTTGCCTCACTACAACCTCCACCTCCCGTGTTCAAGTCATTCTCCTGCCGCAGTCTCCCAAGTAGCTGAGACTACAGGCATGCGCCACCACATCCGGCTAATTTTTATATTTTTAGTAGAGACAAGGTTTCACCACGTTGGCCAGGATGGTCTTGAACTCCTGACCTCAGGTGATCCACTCGCCTCGGCCTCCCAAAGTGCTGGGATTACAGGCGTGATCCACCATGCCTAGCCCAGATGATTTCTAAATATTTTCTCCCATTCTGCATGTTGAATTTGTTTCTTGATAGTGTCTGATGCACAAAGTTTTAAATGTTGACAAAGCCCAATTTATCTACTTTTGTTGTTGCTGCTTATACTTTTGGTATTATATTTACAAAATCATTGCCAAATCTAAGGTCATGAAGATTTACTTCTATGTTTTCTTCCAAGAGTTTTATGGTTTTGTATCTTGTTTAGGTCTCTGGACAATTTTGAGTTAACTTTTGTATATGGTGTGAAGCAAGAGTCCAAATTCATCTTTTTACCTCAATTACCCCAGCATTTTTTTTTTTTTTTTTACGCTCTTGTTGCCAGGCTGGAGTGCACTGGTGCAATCTCGGCTCACTGCAACCTCCACCTTCTGAATTCAAGCAATTCTCCTAGCTCAGCCTGCCAAAGTGCTGTGATTATAGGCGTCCACCACCACACCCAGCTAGTTTTTTGTATTTTTAGTAGAGACAGGATTTCACCATGTTGGCCAGGCTGATCTTGAACTCCTGAACTCAGGTGATCCACCCGCCTCAGCCTCACAAAGTGCTGGGATTACAGGCATAAGCCACTGTGCCTGGTCCCAACATTTTTTTTTATACAGAGTCTTGCTCTTACCACCCAGGCTGAGTTAAATGGCATGATCTCGGATCACTGCAACCTCTGCCTCCTGGGTTCAAGTGATTCTCCTGCCTCAGCCTCCCAAGGAGCTGGGATTACTGGCCCCCATCACCACACCTGGCTAATTTTTGTATTTTTAGTAGAGACAGGGTTTTGCCATGTTGGCCAGGCTGGTCTCAAATTCCTGACCTTGTGATCTGCTCACCTCGGCCTCCCAAAGTGCTGGGATTACAGATGTGAGCCACTGCCCCCACCATCATTTTTTAAGGGAATTATTCCTTCCTCCATTAAATAAGTTTGGCATTCTAGTTGAAAAATCAGTTGCCCATAGTGTATCAATTGATTTGCTATCTTAGTTTATTTGTGTTGCTATAACAGAATACCTGAGTCTGGTTGAATATAAGGAACAGAAACATATTGGTTCACAGTTCTGGAGGCTGGGAAGTCCACAACTGAGAGGGTGACATCTGGTAAGGGCCTTCTTGTTGTGTCATCCCACAGAGGAAGGACAAGAGAGAGCAAGTGGGGACAAAACTTGCCCTTTTATCATGACACCAATCCCACTCATGAAAGTGGAGACTTCATGGACATCTTTTTTTTTTTTTTTTTTTTTTTTTGAGATGGAGTCTCACTCTGTCTCCCAGGCTGGAGTGCAGTGGCACAATCTTGGCTCACTGCAACCTCTGCTTCCTGGGTTGGAGTAATTCTCCTGCCTCAGCCTCCCAAGCAGCTGGGATTACATGTGTGTGCCACTACACCCGGCTAATTTTTGTATTTTTAGTAGAGATGGGGTTTCCCCATGTCGGTCGGGCTGGTATTGAACTCCTGACCTCAGGTGATCCATCCATCTTGGCCTCCCAGAGTGCTGAGATTACAGGAGTGAGCCACCACACCCAGTCCCTTCATGGCCATGTTAAAGGGACTCAACGTTTCATGCCATTACCATGGCAATTAAATTTCAACATGAGTTTTGGAAGGGACATTCAACCCATAGCATTTGTGGACTCTCAATTCTCTTCCTACTGATCTATGTCTCCATCCTTTTGTTTTTCCTTGTGTGTGTGTGTTTTTTTTGGTTTTTTTTTTTTTTTGCAACAGGGTCTCACTCTGTCACCCAGGCTGCAATACAGCGGTGCAATCATGGCTGACCGCAGCCTCAAACTCCTGGGCTCAAGAAATCCTCCCAGCTCACCTTCCCAAGCGGCTGGGACTACAGATGTGTGCCACATGCCCAGCCAGAATCTTCTGTAGATTAGTCATAATACCTAATACAATGTAAATGCTATCCAAATAGTTGTATATTAACATTTGTATTTTTTAAATTGTTCTATATTTTAATAATTTCCATCCAGGGTTCATTGATTAATGGATGCAGAACCCCTGGATACAGAGGGCCAACTGTATCATAAAGAGAACACCTTAAAACGTGAAATATGTGTGCAAAGAGGGAAAGCAGAGAAAAAGATGGGGTACATCACATTAGAAAGAACAGATTCAGACACTTAAGTATCTAATTTCTCCAAAAAGGCTAAAAGATACAGTGATGCAGTGGCATTTAATGAGTTTTTTTTTTTTTTTTTTTTTTTTTTTGGAGAAAGGAGTCGGGTTTTTCTGCCGCGCCGGGTGGAGTGCAGTGGCCGGATCTCAGCTCACTGCAAGCTCCACCTCCCGGGTTTACGCCATTCTCCGGCCTCAGCCTCCCGAGTAGCTGGGACTACAGGCGCCGCCACCTCGCCCGGCTATTTTTTGTATTTCTTAGTAGAGACGGGGTTTCACTGTGTTAGCCAGGATGGTCTCGATCTCCTGACCTCGTGATCCGCCCGTCTCAGCCTCCCAAAGTGCTGGGATTACAGGCTTGAGCCACCGCGCCCGGCCAAAATTTAATATTTAATGCACACGTTTCCCATGGAAATATGCAGGAGAGGAAAACTGACATTCCAAAATTAGCATAACTGAAAGAGACTAATTATATGATGCCTGTGCATGTATGTTTAACAAAAAGTTGAAATTTTCTAAGCTCGTTTTGCAAAATGTTAGAAATACAAAGAAAGAGGTCATATAGTGCAGCAGTCTCCAACCTTTTTGGTACCAGGGACCAGTTCCATGGAAGACAATTTTTCCACGGATGGTTTGTGGGGCTAGGGGAATGGGGATGGGATGTTTTCAGGATAAAACTGTTCCACCTCAGATCATCAGGCATTGCATTCTCATAAGAAGCGCACAACCTAGATTCCTCACATGCACAGTTACCAATAGGGTTCGCGCTCCTATGAGAATCTAATGCCACCGCTGATCTGGCAGGAGGTGGAGCTCATGTGGCAATACTCACTTACCTGCCACTCACCTCCTGCCATGCAGCTGGGGGGGAGTTGGGGACCCTGATATAGTGTGTATAACATGTTAAAATAATTACAACAGATTTAGATTGTACTGTCCTTTTAAATTTTAATAAAATAGATTAATTTCATATTACATAGAGAGCAAGTCCATCCACTCATCTGTGATACAATTTTAGAAATATTTTCTATAAAATGTTTTGTATTTGATTGGAAATGAATCCAGTATAACAAGACTTCTACAGATACAGCATTCACATCCTCACTCCCATTCTTATTAATTTTGAGAAACGTTAAAAATACAGAAAAGTACAAAATATAAGACAAGATATCCATATACCACAATCCAGAATCAATCAGTATCTTCTTATATTTACTTGAAGTCTTTTGAAAGAGAAGTAGATGTTTATATAAAAAACTGAAGTCCCCTTTAACCAATACCCACCACACCTCCCACACTCATTACTTTCCCTTCTCCACTCTTGACAAGTGACCACTATCGAGAGTTTGGTCTATATCCTTGCAATCCATTTCAAAAACATGTACAGACATATATGCATCCATTACCAGTAGATAGTACTGAGTTTTGTGAGGGAACTTTTAATTCAAATTTACAAAATGTCATTGTACTATCTGCATGGCGCTGCAACTTGATCCCCCTCAACAACTTTGGGATCTTTCTGTTAATACAAGTGGATTTCATTTGTTGCATTTTACAGATACATAGCATTCCATAAGAATTTCCCATATTGTTCATGATGGGCTTTTTCAGTTGTGTCTAATTTTTGGCTACTACAAATCAAGCCACAGTAAACATCCTAGTACATATTTCCTGAGCATTCATACTCACAAGTGGAACTGCTAAGTATCTCTGAAGTTGTTACAAGGAATGTTTCCCTATTCCCAAGGTCATAAGTATTTTAGTATATAGCTTTTTCATATTTCTGTTTCTAACTTCTGGATTCACTTTTGTGTATAGTTTACGATGTATTTTTTCCCCTTGGAGAACAAGTTACCTCCACTTAAATTAATAGTTCCATTATTTCCTCACTTCCTGATGCTGTTTGTATCATATTCCAAATTCTAATAAGTGCATAAGTCTTTCTCTGAAATCTCTTCTGCTCTGTTGAATCAATACCACAGGAGTCTTAATATTAGTTGTAGATGACCATGTTATCTATTTTTGTCTGTTCCTTTCCAATATTTACACTCATTTTTCTTGTTATCGGCAAAGATCTCCAGATCTATGGTGTAGCAATAAAAAACAGGCATCCATTTTCTGTTGCCATTTTTAGTGAAAATGTGCCTAAACTTTTACCATTATCTCTGCTGCAGGTTTCTTTGTTGGACACAGGCTTTTGATCATACGCATGTCTTTGTCTTCTGTACAAATTTTCTGGTGTCCCTTGAGTTTTTAGTATTTGTTAAAGTTAACCTCATTCGTGGTGCTTTGCTTCAGAAGGATTATTTCTGGTGCATGATGAGGTGCAAATTTCTGATGAAAGCTTTCCCACTTTCTAGGCGTTCATGGGGTTTTTAGTGAGTATGAATTTTCTAGTGTCTAATGTTGTGTGACTTCTTGCTGAAAGCTTTCCCACAGCCACTCCACTGATAAGGCTTCTTACCTGTGTGTATTCTCAAATGCACAGCAAGGGTTGAGAACTGAGAGAAAGCTTTCCCACATTCATTACAACCATAGGACTTCTCACCAGTATGACTTCTCACATGCACTGTGAGAGATGAGCTCTGAGAGAAGCCTTTTCCACAAGCATTGCATTCATGAGGTTTATCACCTGGATGAATTCTCACATGTACAATAAGGGATGTTCTCTGAGAGAAGGCTTTTCCACATTCGTTACATTCATAGCATTTCTCTCCACTGTGAATGTTCTGATGTTTTATGAGGTACTTCTTCTAACCAAAGGTTATTCCACATTCACTACCTTTAAAAGTCTTCTCTCCAATCTGCATTTTGTCATGCTCAGTAAGGTTGGATTTACCACTAAAGGTTTTTCCACACTCCTTACATACAAAGGGCTTCTCTCCTGTGTGAGTTCTCTGGTGTCTGATGAGGTTTGTCTTCTGAATGAAAGCTTTCCTGCAATCTTTACACTCAAAAGATTTTTCTCCAGTGTGAATTTTCTGGTGCATAAGGAGGTTTTCCTTCTGGCTAAAGGATTTTCCACATTCAATACATTCGAAAAGCTTCTCACCGGCATGGGTGTTCTGATGTTTAATGACATACTCCTTTTGGCTAAGGGCTTTCCCACACTTGTTACATTCAAAAGGTTTCTCTCTCATGTGAAAATGCTCATGCTCGGTGAGGTTTGACTTGTGGCTGAACACTTTCCCACATACCTTACAGGCAAAGGGGTTTTCCCCACTGTAAATTCTCTGCTGGCTGAGGTGTGACATCTGAATGGAAGCTTTCCCATATTCACAAGATTTCTCTCCAGTACAAATTTCTTGATGAATGAGGATGTACTTTTGGCTTAAGATATCTCCACATCTCTTACATTTATAAGGTTTCTCTGTGTGTGACCTCCTAAATGCAGAGTAAGGGATACGGTTTGAGAGGAAATGTTATCACACTCAGTACATTCAATGCTTTCTCTCCAGAAAAATGTTCTAATATTCAGCAAAGTATTGCTACCTTCACTGCTTTCTCTCCAGCATGAATTTGCTGCTTCTCAGTGAGGGTTGTCATCTAGCTAAGGGTTTGTCAATACTCCTTAGTCGCACAGGGTTTCTCTTCAGCATGATTTCTACGTTCGATGAAATGTGACATGTGAGTAAAAGTTCCCCCACATTCAGTAAATTCATAGGGTTTCTCTCCAGTATGAACACTCTGGTATCAGATGAGGTACAAATGTTTTAAACCAAAGGTATTTACACTTAAAGGGGGTTAATACCATAAGGAGTAAGCTGTGGTAGAGAAGTTCCCAACTAACTCCCTTGATGATTCTTTCCTACACAAGCTCCCTCATGATTTCAGTCCAGGTTGTGTTTCAAACTCAAAACTTCAAAAAGGTGTGACCTTAAAAGAAATAAGGTCTGAGAACAGAGGAAGTATTTTTTCTTATATTCAATGCTCTTTTCCTCAGTCTTTACTGGAGATGGATCAACGTGCCCCCCAAGTCCTTGTGCCTGTCTATCTCTTCATCATCTTCTCAGGCTTCTTCTAAAATGGAGTATAAAGAACCATAGCACAAAGGAGTTAATTCATAAAGTGCCCAGAACCATGGCTGGCACATGGTAAGCCCTTCATCTTGCCTTTATACTACCATCACTTTTATTTGTGAATTTTCCCATTACTAGCAATAAAACTTTTTGAGATTAACTCTGGTAGCCCATTTCCCAATATGAAAAGAATCTATATATTTTTTTATTTTATTTTATTTTTGAGACAGAGTCTTGCTCTGTCACCCAGGCTGGAGTGCAGTGGCATGATCTCCCTTCACTGCAAGCTCCACTTCCCGGGTTCATGCCATTCTCCTGCCTCAGCCTCCCGTGTAGCTGGGACTACAGGTGCCCGCCACCACACCCGGCTAATTTTTGTGTGTTTTTAGTAGAGACGGGGTTTCATCGTGTTAGCCAGGATGGTCTTGATCTCCTGACCTCGTGATCCGCTCGTCTCGGCCTCCCAAAGTGCTGGGATTACAGGCTTGCGCCACCGCGCCCGGCAGAGAATCTATATTATTAATGCTTCCAACTAAATTATGAGAAGGGAACCCTACTTGAGGTGATCTAGGTAGAAAATTAACATAAATGGGTCCACAAAGCTGAGAGTACTCTTGAAAAATAACCTTTCCATTTCAGAATTTAGGAAGTTGTATAACAAATAATGAAAAATTGCCAAATAGAAGAAAAAGATGACTACATAAAAATTAGAAAGTCCACCTGGGATGCTAGGGAAGAAAAATAATGCTCATATTTCTTTCTTTCTTTTTTTTGAGATGGAATTTCGCTCGTTATCCAGGCTGGGGTGTAGTGGTGCGATCTCGGATCTCGGCTCACTGCAACCTCTGCCTCCTGGGTTCAAGCGATTCTCCTGCCTCAGCCTCCCGAGTAACTGGGATTACAGGCACACGCCACCACACCCGGCTAAATAATGCTCATCTTTCTAAGAAAGGGAATAAATCAACCCACAAGTGCTTCCTCCCAAAACCCCATTAAAATGGTAAGAAAGGGGAAAATGGTACAAACTCACAAGAAAAAAAAATTTACAAGAGACACTGGTACACAACAATAGGTATTAACTAACTTTTCTTTTTTTTTTTTTTTTTTTTTTTGAGACGGAGTCTCGCGCTGTCACCCAGGCTGGAGTGCAGTGGCCGGATCTCAGCTCACTGCAAGCTCCGCCTCCCGGGTTCACGCCATTCTCCGGCCTCAGCCTCCCGTGTAGCTGGGACTACAGGCGCCCGCCACCTCGCCCGGCTAGTTTTTTGTATTTCTTAGTAGAGACGGGGTTTCACCGTGTTAGCCAGGATGGTCTCGATCTCCTGACCTCGTGATCCGCCCATCTCGGCCTCCCAAAGTGCTGGGATTACAGGCTTGAGCCACCGCGCCCGGCCTTAACTAACTTTTCAATAATGGAAAGGATACGGAAGAGTTCAATGCACAGCAGAGTCATCTGAGGAAACTCAAATAATGCGAATATACTGCAGAAGAGAGCGCCAGTGATTTGTACCACAAAATATCGGAAAAACTCAGAAAATGAAGTGAATTAGGTTTTTCAAAAGGAATAAAGGATGGTGGCTGAAAAAAAGTGTAAGGAGCAGTTGAATACGCACTGTCCAGTTATGAGAACAAAGGACTGGCCACATCTTCGTATGAAATGGAAGTTTATCCCCTGCAGAAATTTAATCAGAGCTCAGGGGCATCCAGCAAATGAGATGACAGGAATGAGCTGCTACACGGAAATCAGAGATTAAACCCACATATGTGGTAAGACCTGCAGCACCATTCTGCAGCTGAAGACAAAAGATGTTGGCAACCAGGTATATATACCTACGGGCAGGATATGAGAGGATCCTTCTCTGGATAAACCGAAAGGCCCACAATAAACGTCATTAGCAGCCTGGCTAACATGGCAAAACCCTATCTCTACTAAAAATACAATAAATTAGCCTGGTGTGGTGGTGCGCACCTATAGTCCCAGCTGCTTGGGAAGCTGAGGCATGAGAATCGCCTGAACCTGGGAGGCAGAGGTTGCAGTTAGCTAAGATCACGTCACTGCACTCCAACTCCAGCCTGGGTGACACAGCAAGATTGTTGCAAAAACAAAACAAACAAACAAAACCTCATTAAGATGCCCCTCCAAGATGATAAGTGTCACTTGTATTCATATTTCATTGGCTAAAACAAAGGACTTGGCCATGGCTGCTCACTGGAGTCAGACAGTATAATCTTCTGCAAGACGGAGACCAATGGTTCAGTAAGCATTTCACTTTTCAGCCACTGAAGGATACAAGCACCCAGGCACAAAAGAGCTCATGATCACCTTTTAGTGAGCTGTTAACTAATATTCCACTAACCCCACTAACATGAAAGACATCAAAATCAAGAGAAAAAAGTTATGAGAAAATAAAGGCAAGGTCCAGCAGACAACACTAAAACCAATCAGGAATAGGTAGAAGATATTTTGTCAGTTAAACAACAACAGGGTTTTGTAAGCAAGAAATGGAAAGAAAAGTTCCCTTAGAAATTAAGACTGTTGGAGGGAGAGGGGGGAGATAAAGCAGAGCATATCCACATTCATCAATAACAAGTCACCTTGTTCCAGAAGGCATCACTTGCCTCACCCTAGCAAACTCAGGCATGGCTGGGTGCTCACTTGGCCGATAAAATAGGATCACAAGTGACAAATGTCATTTCATGGTAGAAATTTCCATGACAAGTTCAGAGGATACACCAAGGAAACATAAAAGCTGAGTAAAAGAAGTTCCAAAAAAGGAAAACTCATTAGAGGAAATATTCAAAGAACAAAAAAACTGCCTCTACTCTAAGTCAAAGGGACAATTTGAGTAAGAATAAGACCCATACCTAGTCACATTACCGTGACATTTCAAAACAGAAAATACAGAGGTTGGCCGGGCGCAGTGGCTCAAGCCTGTAATCCCAGCACTTTGGGAGGCCGAGACAGGCGGATCACGTGGTCAGGAGATCGAGACCATCCTGGCTAACATGGTGAAACCCCGTCTCTACTAAAAAATACAAAAAACTAGCCAGGCGAGGTGGCGGGCGCCTGTAGTCCCAGCTACTCGGGAGGCTGAGGCAGGAGAATGGCGTAAACCCAGGAGGCGGAGCTTGCAGTGAGCTGAGATCCGGCCACTGTACCCCAGCCTGGGCAACAGAGCAAGACTCCGTCTCAAAAAAAAAAAAAAAAAAAAAAAAAGAAAATACAGAGGTTATAAGTGTTTTCAGAAAGAAAGAAAAAGGCTGGACACAGTGGCTCACACCTGTAATCCCAACACTTTGGGAGGCCAAGGTGGGAAAACCACTTGAGCCCAGGAATTCAAGACCAGGCTGGACAATATAGTGAGACCCCATCTCTACAGAAAAAAAAAAAAAAAAAAAAAAAAAAGTAAAGCGTTTCCAAGACCAAAAAGTCTGAGAACAGCTGCTCAAAATATCCATTCAACAAATACTTGTCTCATTACCATGTGCATGGTACAGTTCTAGGCTCTAGGGATAAACAGTATTGAACAAAATTGATAATATCCCCTGCTCTCATCAAGTTTACATTCTAGTGGACATGATAACAGAATAGAGATGGTTTGTTAAAAAGCAGTCCGGGCACAGTGGCTCCTGCCTGTAATCCCAACATTTTGGGAGGCTGAAGTGGGCGGATCACCTGAGGTAAGGAGTTCAAGACCAGTCTGGCCAACATGGCGAAACCATCTCTACTAAAAATACAAAAAAAAAAAAAAAAAATTAGCTGGGCATGGTGGCAGGTGCCTGTAATCCCAGCTACTTGGGAGGCTTAGGCAGAATTGCTTGAACACGGAAGATGGAGGTTGCAGTGAGCCGAGATCACACCGATGCACTCCAGCCTGGGTGACAGAGCGAGACTCTATCTCAAAAAAAATAAATAAATAAAATAAAAAGTTTTAAGTGCTATGGAAAAAAAAGGGAAGCCATCAATAGATTTAATTTCAGAAAGGATGAAATCTGAAAAGGTAAGAATCATGTTAAGACATGAAGAAAATTAAGACAATGATCCTTACAGCTATATGGAGGAAGATCTTTCTCTTTTTTTGAGACGGAGTTTCACTCTTGTTGCCCAGGCTGCAGTGCAATGGCACCATCTCAGCTCATTGCAACCTCTACCACCCGGGTTCAAGCAATTCTCCTGCCTCAGCTACTCTCCCAAGTAGCCAGGATTACAGGCACATGCCACTATGCCCAGCTACTTTTATATTTTTAGTAGAGATGGGGTTTCACCATGTTGGTCAGGCTAGTCTCGAACTCCTGACCTCAGGTGATCCGCCTGCCTCAGCCTCCCAAAGTGCTGGGATTACAGGTGTGAGTCACCATACCCAGCCTGGAGGAAGAGCTTTCTAAGTAAAAATTAAACAAGTTCACAGGCCCAGAAGAAGATCCTGATGAGCTTCAGTGACAGTGATACTTATCAAACATGATGTCCTTCATGTCCTTCTTTGGCTTAGCCTGACCCCCTCCTACCTTTTATTTTTTTACAGACAGGGTCTCACTGTTGCCCAGGCTGGAGCACAGTGGCACAATCATAGCTCAGTAAAGCCTCAAATTCCTGGGTTCAAAGTGATCCTTCTACCCCAGGTTCCTGAGCAGCTAGGACCATAGGCATAGGCCACCATGCCCTGCTACTTTTAAAAACATTTTGTAGAGATGGGGGTCTCATTATATGGCCCAGGCTAGTCTCCAACTCTTGGCCTCAAGCAATCCTACCTCCCAGTCTACCTGAATGCTGGGATTCCAGGTGTGAGCTGATATATCTGGTCCCTATCTTGTAATCTTTTTTTTTTTTTGAGATGGAGTCTTGCTCTGTCACCCAGGCTGGAGTGCAGTGGCGCAATCTTGGCTCACTGCAAGCTCCGCCTCCCGGGTTCATGCCATTCTCCTGCCTCAGCCTCCCGAGTAGCTGGGACTACAGGAGCCCACCACCGCACCCGGCTAATTTTTTGTATTTTTAGTAGAGACGGGGTTTCACCGTGTTAGCCAGGATGGTCTCTATCTCCTGACCTTGTGATCTGCCCATCTTGGCCTCCCAAAGTGTTGGGATTACAGGTGTGAGCCACTGCGCCTGGCCTTTTAACCTTTTTAGAATCTATACATCTTCCTGGAAGTGGCTCCCAGAATTTTTTTTTTTTTTTTTTTGGAGACAAAGAGTCTGGCTCTGTACCTTAGGCTGGAATGCATGGCACCATTTTAGCTCACTGCAATCTCCACCTCCCAAGATCAAGCAAGTCTCCTGCCTCAGTTTCCCAAGTAGCTGGGATTACAAGCGTATGCCACCACAGTCAGTTAATTTTTGCATTTTTAGTAGAGATGGGGCTTCGCCATGTTGGCTAGGCTGGTCTTGAACTCCTGACCTTAGATGATCTGGCTGCCTTGTCCTCCCAAAATGCTGGGATTACAAGCGTGAACCCCCATGCCTAGACAGAAAGAAAAGTTTAGATTTTTAAGAGATAGCAACCAGATGCAAAGCTTGAACCCTGATTACGGCCTAGAATTTAAAAAAACTATGGAAGGCATTCTGGGGACAATTGGAAAAATGTGAACATAGTCTGGGTAGTCTATAATACTAGGACAATATGGTTAATCTTCTAAGGTGTGATAATGGTATTTCATTATATACGGGGAGCTCTTTTTTTTTTTTTTTTTTTTGAGACGGAGTCTTACTCTGTCGCCCAGGCTGGTGTGCAGTGACGCGATCTCAACTCACTGCAACCTTGGCCTCCTGCTTCAACCTCCCAAGAAGCTGGGATTACAGGCATGCGTCACCATGCCTAATTTTTGTATTTTTAGTAGAGACAGGGTTTCACTATGTTGGTCAGGCTGATCTCAAACTCCTGAAATCTGGTGATCCGCCCACCTCCACCTCCCAAAGTGCTGGCATTACAGGCATGAGCCACCACACCTGGCCAGGAACTCCCCTTTTTGGTAGAAAATATATATCTCTAATTTTTTAGAAGTAAAACATCGTGATGCCTCAGCACACAAAATAAACACACGGATACATACAAAAGCGTGGCAAAATATTAATGATTGAATCCACATGGTGGGTACATAAGAGACTGTTTTACTATTCTTTCACCATTTGTTTTATTTAAAAAATGTTCATATGAAAAAATAATTGAATGGCTGGGCATGGTGACTCACACCTGTAATTCCAGGGGCCAAGAGTTTAAGACAAGCCTGGCCAACGTGGCGAAACCTCGTCTCTACCAAAAATACAAAAAATTAGCTGGCTGTGGTGGCACACACCTATAATCCCAGCTACTCAAGAGGCTGAGGCAGGAGAATCACTCGAACCTGGGAGATGGAGGTTGTAGTGAGCCCAGACTGCACCACTGCACTCCAGTGTGGGTGACAGAGCAAGAGTATGTCTCAAAAAAGAAAAGAAAAGAAAAAAGAACTGATCAATACTTCCACACAAAAAGTTCATAGATTATTTAACAGCAACTCATGCATTCTCAAACTACTGATCAGAAAAATAAAACATGGACCTGCCTTTCAACAGGATTATGATGCAGACTGTAGACAGCAAAATCTAAAAATATGTTTAAGATATCATTTACTGAGGACTTGTAAGTTCCTCTGGAAAACATGAAGTAATGGACAAGCAGAGGGAAGATGAAAAAAGACAGAAGTAACAGAAACATTTAATGAAAATTGAATTCAAGTTTATATGATAAGTAGTACCTACACAAGTAGAATATTTCATAATCAAAGGCCAAGATTCAAAAATTTTATAAACAGAAATATGTTGATATTCGTAGTCACATAATTTGTATGGTTTTTTTTTTTTTTGAGATGGAGTCTTGCTCTCTTGCCCAGGCTGGAGTGCAGTCTCAGTTCACAGAAACCTCCGCCTCCCGGGTTCAACCGATTCTGCTGCCTCAGCCTCCCGAGTAGCTGGGATGATAGGTGTGCACCACAACGCCCAGCTAATTTTTGTATTTTTAATAGAAACAGGGTTTTACCATGTTGGCCAGGCCAGTCTCAAACTCTTGACCTCAGGTGATCTGCCTGCCTCAGCTCCCAAAGTGCTGGGATTACAGGCGTGAGCCACCGAGCCTGGCCTTTTTAAAAAAAAAAAAAAAAAAAAAAAAAAAGATATGGGGTCTCACCATGTTGTCCAGGCTGGTCTAGAACTCCTAGGCTCAAGAGACCTGCCGCCTTGGCTACAGATGTGAGCCACCGTGCCTGGCCCTTTGTTCTCTATTAAAGAGAGCTTAGTGTGTCTTTTTAAGGCTTGACTGATTCTATTACAAAGACCATGAGAAAAGAAATAATCCAGAAATAACATGAAACTGGTCTGAGGTAATCTCCGGATCTCAAAATAATGGGATGAAAATTGTAATGTGGGTAGCATTCTGACACAATGAGAATGAAATTAGACAGCTGTCTGTCCCATAAACAGGTAAAACTGTGTAAGACAAGACGGAAACTCTAGAGATGCCAAAATAAGAACTGAGATTACAGTTACTTCTAACTTAAGAATGAGACCGGGTATAGTGGCTCCTACCTGTAATCCTAGCACTTTGAGAGGCAGAGGTGGGCAGATCCCTTGAGGTCAGGAGTTTGAGACCAGTCTGGCCAACATGGTGAAAACTGGATTCCAAAAAAATACAAAAAATAGCCAGGTATGGTGGTGGGCACCTGTAGTCCCAGCTACTCAAGAGGCTGAGGCAGGAGAATCACTTGAACCCGGGAGGCAGAGGTTGCAGTGAGCCACGATGGGCACCACTGTACTCCAGCCTGGACAACAGAGCGAAACCACGTCTCAAAAAGAAGAAATATTTATTCTTCTAAAATTGTAGACAACATCTCTATCAACCTCTTTTTTTTTCCGCTCTCATTGCCCAGGCAGGAGTACAATGACGCAATCTCGGCTCACAGCAACCTCTGCCTGCTGGGTTCAAGTGATTCTCCCGCCTCAGCCTCCTGAGTAGTTGGGATTACAGGCATGTGCCACCACGACAAGCTAATTTTTGTATTTTTAGTAGAGACGGGGTTTCTCCATGTTGGTCAGGCTGGTCTCGCACTCTCGACCTCAGGTGATCCACCCACCTCGGCCTCCCAAAGTGCTGGGATTACAGGTGTGAGCCACCGCGCCTGGCTCTCTATCTACTTTTTATGTCTGTGAAAGAGAAAAAAAATGTTAAGAGTAGGAAGTAGTTATAATTCTCATGTCATATGAGAGAGGATGTGAGTAGGCAGCTGCCATTACTCTTCTAAGAAAGAGTCCTTGGCTGGGCGCGGTGGCTCAAGCCTGTAATCCCAGCACTTTGGGAGGCCGAGACAGGCGGATCATGAGGTCAGGAGACCAAGACCATCCTGGCTAACACGGTGAAACCCCGTCTCTACTAAAAAATACAAAAAAAAACTAGCCGGGCGTGGTGGCGGGCGCCTGTAGTCCCAGCTACTTGGGAGGCTGAGGCAGGAGAATGGCGTGAACCCGGGAGGCGGAGCTTGAAGTGAGCCGAGATCGTGCCACTGCACTCCAGCCAGGGCGACAGCGCAAGACTCCATCTCAAAAAACAAAACAAAAAAAAAAAAAAAAAAAGAAAGAGTCCTTTCTTATCTATTTATTTTTAAAAACAGAGATAGGTTCTTGCTTTGTCGCCCATGTGGGAATGCAGTGATTCAACCACAGCTCACTGCAGCCTTGCACCTCTGGGCTCAAGTGATCCTCCTGCCTCAGCCTTCAGGTAGCTGGGACTACAGGTGTGTGCCACCACACTGGGCTAATTAAAATTTTTTTTGCAGCAACACGGACTTGCTATGTTGCCCAGGCTGGTCTCATGCAATCCTCCAACTTTGGCCTCCCAAAGTGCTGGGAATACAGGCATGAACCACTAAGTATGGACAAGAAGAGCCCTTATGTATGGTGCTCTCCACAACCATAGGACAGCTTCAAGGGCCTCATCACAGCTCCTTGCATGCAATCATGGAATCCAGGAATGTTACACTGGTTGAAGGAAATTTGATGGACCCACTGACATCCCTGAATGGTAGGGAACATAGGGCTTAGCAAGGAAAGACACACCACTCTCGAATAAAGCAGCCTGTTAGTATAGCAGGACAGAGGAAGGCACGATTTTCTTTAAAAACACAAACAAACAAAAAACACAAATTTTAAAGTTCAAGAGGGCACAATTTTCTATCTCCCTAAATTCCTGACTTCTGTATCCAACTGTCTACTTGAATACTCATTTATATGATCAATAGACATGTCACAAGCAACAAGTCCAAAAGAAAACTCCTGATCTTTCTCAAAAATTTCTACAGACTTCCTATCTCACTAAATGATAATCCATTTTCTTCCAGTTTTTCAAATCAAAACCTCGGACTCTTTTTTCTATATCCCACATACAATCTGTAAGCTATTCCTTTAAACTATTTTAAAAACCAGACAGATCGGGCGCGGTGGCTCACGCCTGTAATCCCAGCACTTTGGGAGGCTGAAGCAGGTGGATCACAAGGTCAGGAGAGAGAGAGACCATCCTGGCCAACATGGTGAAACCTCATCTCTACTAAAAACACAGAAATTAGCCAGGCATGGTTGCTTGCACCTGTAGTCCCAGCTACTTAGGAGGCTGAGGCAGGAGAATCGCTTGAACCTGGGAGGTGGGGTTGCAGTCAGCTGAGATCATGCCATTGTACTCCAGCTTGGGCAACAGAGGGTGACTCAGTCACAAAAACAAAAACAAAAACAGAAAAAAAATCTGACTACCTGTCACTAAACCACCATCACTTTCTCACTCAGATTTCTGAGACAAGATTTCTTCACCTAGAAATTTTTGAGACAAATCAGGAGTTTTCTTTTGGACTTGTTACTTATGACATGTCTGTTGATCATATAAATGAGTATTCAAGTAGACAGTTGGATACAAAAGTCAGAAATTTAGGGAGACAGAAAATTGTGCCCTCTTGAACTTCAAAATTTGTGTTTTTTCAAAAAAAAAAAGAAAAGAAAAAGGCCTCCAATTAACCTTATAGCCTTGGCCCCTACATAGTTTATTTTCTATATAACAGACCTGATTATTCCTTTCAAAATGTAATTCTGATCTCATCATTCCTCTGCTGAAAGCCCTCTGATACGCTGGGAGCAGTGATTCATGCCTGGAATCCCATTACTTTGGGAAGCCAAAGCAGGTGGATCACTTGAGGCCAGGAGTTCGAGACCAGCCTTGGCCAACACGGTGAAACCCTGTCTCTACTAAAAATATAAAAATTAGCCAGGCGTGGTGGCAGGCGCCTGTAATCCCAGCTACTCGAGAGGCTGAGGCGGGAGAATCGCTTGAACCTGGAAGATAGAGGTTACAGTGAGCCAAGATTGCGCCACTATACTCCAGCCTGGGTGATAGAGCAAGACTCAGACTCAAAGAAAGGAAAAGGAAAAGGAAAGGGAAAAGGAAAAGGAGAAGGAAGGAAGGAAGGAAGGAAGGAAGGAAGGAAGGAAGGAAGGAAGGAAGGAAGGAAGGTCGGCCCTCTGTTGAGTCTCCAAAATCACTCAGAATCAATGCCGAAGATGTGATTTGACCTGTTACCTAACCACTGCTACTCTTATTCCCTTTTGCCCTCTCTCTTCCAGCCCACAGCCCTGATCACTGTTCTCTGAATGGGACAGCAAGCTTCTCCTGCCTTAGGGCTTTTAACATTTTTGTTCTTTCTGGCTACTGATCTTCCACCCAATACTGCACGCCCACTCTCACACTCTTCAGATCTTTTTCGAATGGTATTCAGTGAGACCTTTCCCCACCAAGCCGATTTAAAATTACAACCCCAACTACCCCTCTCTATGCCAGTCTCCCTTACTTCTTTCCATAGCACTTATCACTATCTGATAGTATATATTTTTTAAGTATTTATTCATTGTTTGTCTCTCCCAATTACAACACAGTCCCTAGGAGGAAGAAATTTTTGACTGTTTTGATAGCTGACATTTCCCTAGCATCTGAAATAGTACCTAGTACATATCATGCAATAAATACTTGTAGGATGTGAATATATCAGGTTGGTAGAAACATAAATGGGTTTACTTCTTTTGAGAGCAATGTGCTTATCTCAGTTAAATTTATAAACATAACTTTGACCCAGCATTCCACTTAAAAGTAAATGCTATGTACTTTTGAATCTTCGTATTTCTGCAAAGCAATATAAACAAGTATACATACTTGTGTCTTCAATAGCAGAAGCCTGGAAACAACCTAAATGTCCATTAGTAGGAGGCAGGTTAAGTAAATTACGTGTCAGCCAGGCACGGTGGCTCACGGTGGATCACCTGGGGACAGGAGCTGGAGACCAGCCTGGCCAACATGGCAAAACCCCATCTCTACAAAAAATACAAAAATTAGCCAGGTGTGGAGGCACATACCTGTAATCCCAGCTACCTGGGAGCCTGAGGCACAAGAATCTCTTGACCCCAGGAGGCGGAGGTTGCAGTGAGCCAAGACTGGCCTGCGTGATACAGCAAAACTCTGTCTCCAAAAAAATGAATAAATGGGCCGGGCGCGGTGGCTCAAGCCTGTAATCCCAGCACTTTGGGAGGCCGAGGCGGGTGGATCACGAGGTCAGGAGATCGAGACCATCCTGGCTAACATGGTGAAACCCCGTCTCTACTAAAAATACAAAAAAATAGCCGGGCGAGGTGGCGGGCGCCTGTAGTCCCAGCTACTCGGAGGCTGAGGCGGGAGAATAGCGTGAACCCAGGAGGCGGAGCTTGCAGTGAGCCGAGATCGCACCACTGCACTCCAGCCTGGGCGACACAGCGAGACTCCGTCTCAAAAAAAAAAAAAAAAAAAAAAAAAAAAAAAAAAAAAAAAAATGAATAAATAACAAATTATGTGTTGACAGAGAATTCTAAGAAAAAAACTTATGTACATAATAGAATATATACCACCATTTACATGAAAAGGAAAAATTAGGGCTTATATGTATACTTATTTGCAGCACAGATATAATATACTGGCTTATTCCTAGGCTACCTCAAGAAGGATATATGTGACACTCTTAAACATGACCACAACTTTACAAAAAAACTGCAGGACTAAGAGTCGGAGCTAAGAGGAGATTTTTTTCGGGAATCTGAGACTGGAGGATCACTTCAGCCCAGGCAGCTGAGGCCGCAGTGAGCTGTGATTGTGCCATACATATATGCCCCCACACATAAAAGTAGCATAGGGAAAACTGATTTCTAGGTCAACAACTTATGACAGTGGTACATGGTGGCAGAAGGAAGGGAGGCAGAGGAGTCCACGGATCTACGATGGCAGAGGTAAATGAGAAGACAACGGGAAGTGTGAGAACAGGTGTAAAATATAATTCTGAGGCATTCAGTCTCTGAGAGGATGAGAGAAGGTAGTAACAAAAAGGAACTTAAATATCAGACAATATGTAAGGTCTTACAAAGTATAAAGGACAATGAGTGAGGACAGGAAACGGGACAAGGATGAAGGAGAACAGCCACTGCAGTGGCAACACAGACGAAGAAGGAAGGCTGACGTCAGAACAGCAATAGGAGGGGCGCCTGGCCCCTCTAGAATCTGGTGAAGAAGAAGAATGAAACACACAAAAATGATGACTGGAAGCGTCATTCAGGAATCTAGAAAACTCACAACAAGCAATACTCTACGTCTAGAGCCTGTAAGAAAACATCCTTCGAAGCACTTCAGAGGTATTAATGCTGACTGAAAAACTGTGGCCTGCCTGTCACTGACTCACCTGCACAGACCCTTCCCACTTCTCCACCACGCAGTTTGTCTTCTGGCTTGAACAGAGGATCACAGAACCTGCTACTGGGGAAATGACAGAGCATTACAACGTTAATGCTGAGGCCAAAGTACCATCCTAGAACTCAGGTTGAGCCCTGGGGTCTCCTGGCCTTCTGAAGAATGAGGGTGCAATTTCCAAAGATGCACAGAACAAAGTAATGACCTTCTGCTTTACTGACTAAAGCACACACAATCATATGAGCAGAAGGACTAGGGCCATTAGAATCCTAAACTTCAAAGCCATGCTCATTAAACCACTTAAAGTCTACACACATCCACAAATGGGAAAAAGCGAGAATTAACTTTCAGAATTTTACTCACACAGAGAGCTATTCACACCTCGTGTGAGTGGTTGCTGTTTTTCTCTAGCACTACACTCCCACGCAGGGTCCTGAGAGGAATTTAACTACAACCCCTATTCGTAGATGAATTCAACACTCACGTCTGACCTTAACAACATGCTCCCATCAGAACTAAAGCACATGGGCACAATGTGTAGGAAGTTGTTCTGACAGTACTCAAGAATAAAAACTCAAACATGTTCCTGGAGTCCTACTATTTACCCTCTTTGCATTATACTGAGTGAAATTCTTTCTTTCTTTCTTTCTTTTTTGAGACAGTTTCGCTCTTGTTGCCCAGGCTGGAGTGCAATGGTGGAATCTCAGCTCACTGCAACCTCCGCTTCCTGGGTTCAAGCAGTTCTCCTGCCTCAGTCTCCTGAGTAGCTGGGATTACAGGTGTGTACCACCACACCTGGCTAATTTTGTATTTTTAGCAGAGACAGAGTTTCACCATGTTGGCCAGGCTGGTCTCGAACTCCTGACCTTAGGTGATCCGCCCACCTCAGCCTCCCAAAGTGCTGGCATTACAGGCGTGAGCCACCGCGCCATGCCCTATTTCATATTAGAAATGTCCTGGTCCAGGTGCAGTGGCTCACACCTATAATCCCAGCACTTCAGGAGGCTGGAAGTGGGTGAATCATCTGAGTCCAGGAGTTCAAGACCAGGCTAGACAACATAGCGAGACCCCGTCTCTACAAAAATACAAAATTAGCTGGGAGCAATGGTGTGCGCTGCGCCTATAGTCTCAGCTACTTAAGAGGCTGAGGTGGGAGGATGACTTGAGCCCAGGAGTTCAAGGTGGCCTGACAAAGTGAGACCTTGTCATAAAAAAGAAAAGAAACATCCTAGAATATAGGTTTATCCATTAGTTCAAAAAACATTTTTAAGCCAGGTGTAGTGGTGTGCACACGCAGTACCAGCTTCTCAGGAGGCTGAGACAGGAAGATCACTCGAGCCTAGGACTTGAGGTTGCAAATACATGATCATGCCTATGAATAGTCACTGCACTCCAACAGAAAAAAAAAATATATATATATATACACACACACACATACACACACACACATATATATATATTTTTTTGAGACAGATTTTTTTTGAGACAGAGACTCATTCTGTTGCCCAGGCTGGGAGTACAGTGATGTGATCTTGGTTCACTGCAACATCTGCCTCCCGGGTTCAAGCCATTCTCCTGCCTCAGCTTCCCGAGTAGCAGGGATTACAGGCGCGCGCCACTACACCCAGCTAATTTTTGTATTTTTAGTAGAGACGGGGTTTCACCATGTTGGCCAGGTTGGTCTTGAACTCCTGACCTCAGGTGATCCGCCCACCTCAGCCTCCCAAAGTGCTGGGATTACAGGCATGAGCCACTGCGCCCAGCCAAAAAAAAATTTTTTTTCTTTTTTGAGATGGAGTTTCACTCTTGTTGCCCAGACTGGAGCGCAGAGGAGCGATCTCAGCTCACCGCAACCTCCGCCTCCCAGGTTCAAGCGATTCTCCTGTCTCAGCCTCCCGAGTAGCTGGGACTACAGGCATGTGCCACTATGCCCCGCTAATTCTGTATTTTCAGTAGAGACGGGGTTTCTCTGTGTTGGTCAGGCTGGTCTTGAACTCCCAACCCACCTCGGCCTCCCAAAGGGCTAGGATTACAGGTATGAGCCACCGCACGTGGCCCTCCAAAATTTTTTTAATCAATAGTAGACATTATTGGGATGACTGACCAAATTTGAATATCGACTTTGGATTAAATAATACTAATGTATCAATGTTAAACTTCCCGATTTTGATCACCATACTGTAGTTACGAAAGAGAAGTTTTTGTTCTTGGAAAATGCATGCTGAAGTATTTATAGATAAAGGAAGCATGTCCACAACTAGTTTCAAATGGTTCAGGAAAAAAAAAAATCATACACATTTGGAGAAAGAGAGAAGGAAAAATAAAACCACCAAAATGTAAATGATTGGTGAAACTGGGTAAAGGATATATGGGACTTCTCTGTACTATTCCAACTCTTCTATAAAGTTGTAATCAAATAAAAAAGCATAATCATAAAAAATTTAAGTTTCTATCACATATATACCTCCCCATCCACTATATGTTGAAAAAGCTTGATCACCAATTCCTAATGGAGTGTGTCAGAGACATAAGGCTTAGAGCATGATTTAAACCAAAACATACATGACAGGAACCCGAGGTGAG
The DNA here is from genome assembly GCF_008728515.1 of Papio anubis. Taxonomy (NCBI): domain Eukaryota; kingdom Metazoa; phylum Chordata; class Mammalia; order Primates; family Cercopithecidae; genus Papio; species Papio anubis. The sequence goes on from NC_044995.1 coordinate 20,163,042, forward strand.
TTGGCTGGAAGCAACTTGCAGGAGGGAGATCAAGTTTGAGATTCTGTACATTCAGAGTGTAGGTTTCTGAACACATGCAGGCACACAGATCCATTAGGCAGTTGGATATACAGATCAGGAGCTCAGAACAGGGCTAGAACAGAAATGGGAACTTGCCAGCTGTCAGACTATCACTGCTGGTGAAGACACAGTGAGAATGTTACTGTGGGCTGGATGCAGTGGCTCATGCCAGTAATCCCAGCACTTTGGGAAGCCAAGGTGGGCAGGATCACTTGAGCTCAGAAGTTCAAGACCAGCCTAGGCAACATGACAAGATCCCAACTCTGCAAAAAATCCAGATCCAAAAATTAGCAGGGTGTGATGTGGTAAACGTCTGTAGTCCCAGCTACTTGGGAGGCTGAAACATGAGGATTGCTTGAGCCTGGGAGGTGGACGTTGCAGCGAGCCGTGATCACGCCACTGCCCTCCAGCCTGGGTGACAAAGCAAGACCCTGTCTCAAAACAAAAACAAAAAAAACAAAAAAAAAAGAATCACAAAGCAGGAGGAGGGCTTGGTGACTCATGCCTGTAATTCCAGCACTTTGAGAGGCTGAGGTGGGTAGACTGCTTGAGCCCAGGAGTTCAAGACCAGCCTGCACAACAAAGTGAGACCTTATCACTAAACAAAAATACAAAAAATTAGCCAGGTGTGGTGGTATGTACCTGTAGTCCCAGCTACTTGCAAGGTTGAGACAAAAGGACTGCTTAAGCCTGGGAGGTTGAGGTTGCAGTGAGCCGGAAAAAAAAAAAAATTAAGAATCACAAAGCAGATGAAAACTGAAACATAACAAAATGAACTTAAGACGAAAATTTTAAGAAGCAAGCAAAGCTACAGACTGCAAAAGAAAAACAGAGGAAATGAGTAAAGAAACAGTCACCCAAAAGAAGCGAATGGACAGTAAACAGAAGAATAGGAATGGACATCCTATTATTGTTCCATTTGATTTTTTTTTAAGGATGCAATAATGAAATTTTGAGGGATTTTTGTTTCCTCAATTAATAGATTTTCCCTGATTGTTGCACCTGGGCTATTAGCAGTATCCTCAGTCTTTCTGCTCACACCCCCACCGACCCAGGCAGCGTGGATAATCTATATTTATATAATCATAACCTATATCTGACCCCAAAAGCCAGTATCTTATCTAATGTAAAAACATTGAAAAGCAAATCATCATAATAAAAGTAACAGAAAAACACTGAAGGCATTTCTATTAGATTCTAAACAGACAAGGATGCCCACTGCCTCAATTATGTAATCTAATTACAAATAACTAAGTAAGGAAAACAGAGAATAATATTAATATGTAGAAATCAACAGCTTTATATATAGCAACAATGACTCCATTCATAATAGCAACATAAAACAAAATATCCAGAAATAAACTTATTAAGAAGTGTCCAAATCTGTATGAAAAAAAATTTTAAACACCCCAGACGACCCAAAAAGAAATCAGAATACATACCACGCACATAAAAAGGAATATTTAATGTCATAAAAATGTCCCTATTCCCAAGTTATATTACAAATTTAATGCAATCCCAATAAAAATAACAAAATAAGTTCTATCTTTTCCCCTTCTGGAACTAGACAAGCTAATCCTAAAGTTTACAAAGAAAAATAAACAAGCAAGAATAGCCAGGAACCACTGAAAACGACGAGCAATTAGGAGACTAACTATACCACAAAGTAAAACACAATGATAAAGCCTCAATAGTAAAAAGATAAATATTTTCCCTGGTTGTTACACCTGGGCTATAGCAGTGTCCTCAGTCTTTCTGCTCATACCCAGAAACAGACCAAATAAATGTGAGAATTTAGTATATAATCAAAGTGGCATCTTAAAAATAGTGAACATAAAGACTCTTTTTTGCACTCCAGCCTGGGCGACACAGCGAGACACCATCTCAAAAAAAAAAAAAAAAACAAAAACCAAAAAAAACATAAGTAAAAAGCTCTTTGGTGTGGTGCGGGGATGCCTCTGCGCTCACCAACCACAGGGAGCTCATTCTAAGCATAGCTATGTTTAAAAAAAAAAAAACTATTATTACTAAATTGAAACAAACAAAACCTCCTGATTCTGCAAGATTAAACAAAAAAGAAACAACCACTGTGAACAATGTCAAATGCAAATGAAAAACTTAAAAAAAAAAAAAAACCACCACTCATTTCATATAGGGTTAACCTTTCTAATGTATAAACAGCTCCTCTAAGGAAAAGACACCCCATAGAAAAATGGTGAAAAGGATATGAATAGACAGTTCCTAGATTAATACATACGGGTCTTTAAACATATAAAAAAAAATTCTCTCTCACTCATAAGAAGGGATGTAAATGAAACCTACACTGAAGTTCTGATTGTCTCTTATGCCCCTAGCTAAATATCAAATATTCAACACTACACATGGTGAGCTTGAGGGGAAGGTGCTCTTGCACATGTTCGTGGGAGTGTAAGTACTTACCCACTGGGCAGTGCCATTTGTATTAATAGCAGTCTAGTTTAGAGCTACTCCTGTGTCAGTATAAAATGGCACACATAAAAGTTATTCATTACTGCATTGTTAGCAACAGCAGAAGACGGGAAACAAACCAAATACTCAACAACTGGATTAACTGAATCAACTATGGTGCATCCAAACAATGACATCTTATTTATACAGCAGCTAAAAAAAAAAAAATTATTTTTAAAGATTATGATTCAGAAGGAACATCTTGGCTGGGTGCAGTGGCTCACACCTGTAATCCCAACACTTTGGGAAGCCAAGAGAGGAGGGCTGCTTGAGCTCAGGAGTTCGAGACCAGTCTGGGAAACATAGTGAGACCTCGTCTCTTCAGAAAGTAAAAAAGCCAGGTGTGGTGGTCCCAGCTACACAGGAGGCTGAGGCAGGAGGATCACTTCAGCCCAGGAGTTGGAGGCTGCAGTATGCCACGTTCACACCACTGCACACCAGCTTAGGTGACAGAGCGAGACTATTTCAAAAAAAAAAAAAAAAGGAAGGGCTATCTCCAGGACATATTGTTATTAAGGAAAGTGAGATACAGAGAGGTGCATATGGTATGCTATCTTTTATGTAAGGAGGGGGGAAATAGGAGTGAAGAAAAATATATACTAGTGAGAAAACAAAAAAACAAAAAACCCACTTGAACAAAAAACAAGAAGCAAACAAAAAAAACAAGACATGTTTATATAAGACAAAGAAGAATGTGACTGGGTGGGGAAGGGAGCAGAATAAGATATCTCTGTGAGACAGATCTTTGTTGAATCACAGAAATGAATTACTCACTTCAATAGTAATCAAATTCATTTTTTAAAAAGCAGTCCCTTGGCCTGGCAAGGTGGCTTATGCCTGTAATCCCAGGTGGATCATGAGATCAGGATATCAAGACCATCTCGGCTAACACGGTGAAACCCTGTCTCTACTAAAAATACAAAAAATTAGCTGGGTGTGGTGGTGGACGCCTGTAGTCCCAGCTACTCGGGAGGCTGAGGCAGGAGAATGGTGTGAACCCGGGAGGCAGAGCTGGCAGTGAGCCAAGATCACACCACTGCACTCCAGCCTGGGTGACAGAGCGAGACTCTGTCTCAAAAAGAAAAAAAAGCAGTTCCTTAACCTGAAAACAACAAATGACCGGACGCGGTGGCTCAAGCCTGTAATCCCAGCACTTTGGGAGGCCGAGACGGGCGGATCACGAGGTCAGGAGATCGAGACCATCCTGGCTAACACGGTGAAACCCCGTCTCTACTAAAAAATACAAAAAACTAGCTGGGCGAGGTGGCGGGCGCCTGTAGTCCCAGCTACACGTGAGGCTGAGGCAGAAGAATGGCGTAAACCCGGGAGGCGGAGCTTGCAGTGAGCTGAGATCCAGAGATCCGGCCACTGCATTCCAGGCCAGGCGACAGAGCAAGACTCCGTCTCAAAAAAAAAAACAAAAAAAAACAAAAAACAAATTAACCCAACTGTATGTTAACTTTGCAACATAATTCCTCAGAAAAACAATTTCAAATGACTTTAGAACAGAGTGCTTTTGACTACACACATCTTCAGTGAGATGCATTTTAAAAGGTGGGCTCGGTGGCTCATGCCTGAAATTCCAGCACTTTGGGAGGCCAAGGCGGGTAGATCACTTGAGGTCAGGAGTTGGAGACCAGCCTGGCCAACATGGTGAAACACCGTCTCTACCAAAAACACAAAAATTAGCTGGGCATGGTGGCTGGCACCTATAATCCCAGCTACTTGGGAGGCTGAGGCAGGAGAATCCACTGAACCTGGGAGGCAGATGTTGCAAGTGAGCTGAGATCACACCACTACACTCCAGCCTGGGCGAAAGAGTAAGACAACATTTCAAAAAACAAAAAAAATTAGCTGGGCGTGCTGGTGGATGCCTGTAATCCCAGCTACTAGGGAGGCTGAGGCAGGAGAATCACTTGAACCCAGGAGGCAGAGGTTGCAGTGAGCTGAGATTGTGCCACTGCACTCTAGCCCAGGCAATACCGCGAGACTCTGTCTCAAAAAAAAAAAAAAAAAAAAAAAAAAAGGAAAAAGAAAAAAAAAACGTGCATTTTAAGAACAAAAATAGCGGCCGGGCGTGGTGGCTCAAGCCTGTAATCCCAGCACTTTGGGAGGCCGAGACGGGCGGATCACGAGGTCAGGAGATCGAGACCATCCTGGCTAACACAGTGAAACCCCCGTCTCTACTAAAAAATACAAAAAAAAAAAACTTAGCCGGGCGAGGTGGCAGACGCCTGTAGTCCCAGCTACTCGGGAGGCTGAGGCAGGAGAATGGCGTGAACCCGGGAGGCGGAGCTTGCAGTGAGCTGAGATCCGGCCACTGCACTCCAGCCTGGGTGACAGAGCGAGACTCCGTCTCAAAAAAAAACAAAAATAGCTACATATATTAAAGAATTTTTTAACATGATACAGTATGTTTACAGTTACTACTAATATCAGCATTGTTACTGAAACCATTTTCTTTACATTGCAGGATAAAGCAAAGAAAATAAGTACTTATAACTTGTTTCAAGTTTTTACTATAAAATACAACTAGGAGGCCAGGCACGGTGGCTCATGCCTGTAATCCCAGCACTTTGGGAGGCTGAGGTGGGGGGATCACCCGACGCCAGGAGATCGAGACCATCCTGGCTAACACGGTGAAATCCCATCTCTACTAAAAATATAAAAAATTAGCTGAATGTGGTGGCACGTGCCTGTAGTCCCAGCTACTCGGGAGGCTGAGGCAGGAGAATCACTTGAACCCAGGGGGTGGAGGTTGCAGTGAGCTGAGATCCTGCCACTGCACTCCAGGCTGGGCAACAGAGCAAGACTCTGTCTAGAAAAAAAAATAAAAATAAACAACTAGGAGCTAAGAAATTAGGTAAAAATACTATACCATTTAAACTGAATTAGAAATACAAATATGGACTCATGATTTTTAAAAATACATTTAAAATGTATTTTTTAAATGTTCTGGCATTTAAAATGGCCTTAAAACAATGTTACCCCTGGCCAATGAGCACACCCTCCATCTTATCTCTAACACTATTCTCCAATAAAAGGAACCAGAGCTCCTTGGAAAAGTGGCCAATTCCAAGTCTGGGAGGAAGGTTCAAGTAAGCCTGCAGTGCAGGAAAACCTTCCAAGATAAATGATGTCTGTCGAAATGAGACAAGAATGACCTGAAGGGGTGTCCACTGGCATCAAAAAGTGCAGCTGATTCTAGAACACGCTAAATATACACAACTTTAGGATGACGTTTAAGAAAGAAAAAGCCAGGGGGAAAAAAAAAGATATAATTTGACATAACAATCAAATAAATGTAAAAGGAATAAAAAGACAAGAGAAATTAAGACTACACTTCCAGCGATCATTTTTAGTTTGTTCCTAGAAGTTTCTCTTAACGTATAGAGTACTATATTTTTATACAAAACAAACAACAACGAAAAACCCAGAAAATCATCACTTTACAAGCCCTGTAGAAAGTTACTCATCCAGCCAAGAATTATTTATTGGTTCTAAAACCATCCACTAAATGATTGATGGAGAATGAACCAAAGTAAACATAACATTTTGGTTAAAGGGAAGTAACAATCACCAGCCATCTGGTATATCTCTCCTAATGGTATGCAATTTGAAGTACGTAAGATCACCTCTGATGTATTCTGGCCAAAAATGAATCACAATTAGAATTAAAAAAAAAAAAAAAATCAGAGATTTTGAATTAGAACCATGTGAAAGCAATCATAGAAATCAAAGAACAAATCTCCCAAAGGAGCGGGTGGTGATGACTTTCTAAAGATAAATATAACTCAAACACAGAAATCTAACTTCCTGCCTGGGCAACACAGTAAGACCCTATCGCTATAAAAAAAAAAAAGTTTAACAATTAGCAGGCTGTGGTGGCACACCTGTAGTCCCAACCACTGTGGGGGTGGGGCTGAGGTGGGAAGGTCTCTCGAGCCCAGGAGGTGGATGGTGCAGTGAGCTGTGATCGCACCAGTGCACCCAGCCTGAGCCACAGAGTGAGACCCCATCTCAAAAAACAAAAAACAAATCTAACTTCCTCATTCCAGTTAAAAAAGGAAACATCCACAGAAAATTTGAAGTAAAAAAAATAAAATATAGAAATATCAGGCCTGGCACAGTGGCTCACGCCTGTAATCCCAGGACTTTGGGGAGGCTGAGGCGGGTGGATCACGATGTCAGGAGACCCATACCATCCTGGCTAATACTGTGAAACCCCATCTCTACTAAAAATACAAAAACAAAATTAGCCAGATGTGGTGGCAGGCACCTAAAGTCCCTGCTACTCAGGAGGCCGAGGCGGGAGAATGGCGTGAACCAGGGAGGCGGAGCTTGCAGTGAGCTGACATCAGGCCACGGCACTCCAGCCTGGCCAACAGAGTGAGATTCCGTCAAAAAAAAAAAAAAAAAAAAAAAATATATATATATATAAACAAAAAAAGTACATCTACATATCTTATTCTTTCAGAAATTCCTACCAGACACAGTACTAATGGCTGGACTATATTTTCTGAGGAAGCATTTTTTTGCAGCTAGTAATAAAAAGTACTAGTATTTAACATTAATCAAGTACTTACTGCACACTTGGGACTATTCTTAGAATTTTACATGTATTAACTTCTGGAGCTGCACAACCACCCTTTGAATCAAATATTGCTATTATCTGTATACTATGAAATGAGCAACTGAGGCCCAAGGTTTAAGTACCTACCTGAGGTCCCCAAGGTAAAAAGTGGCAGAGGAAGGAGTTAACACAGGAAGTCTGGCTCCTTGGCCTATGTCTTCCTTTAAAAAAAAAAAAAAAAAAAAAAAAATTAGCTCACGCCTGTAATCCCAGCACTTTGGGAGGGCGAGGCAGGCGGATCACATGAGTTCAGGAGTTCGAGACCAGCCTGGTCAACATGGTGAAACCCCATCTCTACTAAAAATACAAAAATTAGCCAGGCATGGCAGCACACTGCACTCCAGCCTGGGTGACAGAGCAAGACTCCATCTCAAAAAAATAAAATAAAATAAAACAAAAAATAAATTTTAGTATATATATTACATTCATAGAAAACAAACATAAATGCCTATTTGCCTTTGCCCTGTCTATTCCAGTACCCCCACCCCCAACAGATAGCCAGTTTTATTAGTTTCTTATGTATCTTTTGAATTTTTTTTTTTTGAGACAGAGTTTCACTCTTGTTGCCCAGGTTGGAGTGCAATGGCGCAATCTCTGTTCGCCGCAACCTCCGCCTCCTGGGTTCAAGCGATTCTCTTGCCTCAGCCTCCCGAGTAGCTGGGATTAACAGGCATGCACCAGGCCAGCTTGCTAATTTTGTATTTTTAGTAGAGATGGGGTTTCTCCATGTTGGTCAGGCTGGTCTCAAACTCCTGACCTCAGGTGATCGGCCCGCCTTGGCCTCCCAAAGTGCTGGGATTATAAATACATATTCTTATTACCCCTTTTCTTATTCCAAATGCATCGTGCATCATACTCTACATTCTGCACCTTGCTCTCAGTTAACAATACATTTGGAAGTTATTTCAGTCTCAGTATATAAAGAGCTTCCTCCTCATTCTTTTCTACAGCTATGTATGATTTTGTTGTATTGATGTACACCAAACTCCCAGTGATTTTGTTGTATCGATGTACACCAAACTCCCAATGATGGGCATGAACTGTTTTTTTTTTTTTCTTTCTTTCTTCTCTCTCTCTCCTTTCTTTCTTATGACAGGGTCGGCCGGGCGCAGTGGCTCGTGTCTGTAATCCTAGCATTTTGGGAGCCCGAGGTGGGCAGATCACTTGAGGTCAAGAGTTTGAGACCAGCCTGGTGAAACCCCTTCTCTACTAAAAATACAAAAAAACTAGCCAGGCGTGGTGGCGGGCACCTGTAATCCTAGCTACTCGGGAGGCTGAGGCAAGAGAATCGCTTGAACCCAGGAGGCAGAAGTTGCAGCCAGCACAGATTGTGCCACTGCACTCTAGCCTGAGCAACAGAGAGACTCCATCTCAAAAAAAAAAAAAAAAGACAGGGTCTGGCTGTCAACCAAGCTGGAATGCAGTCGCCAGGATCTCTGCTCACTGCAGCCTTTACCTCCTGGGCTCAAGTGATCCTCCCACCTCAGCCTCCCAAGCAGCTAGGACTACAGGAGATCTCACTATGTTGCCCACGCTGATCTCTAACTCCTGGACTTGAGCCATCTTCCTGCCTTGGCCACCTAAACTGCTGGGATTACAGGTCTGAGCACCACGCCCGGCCTGAGGCTTTACATTTTAAAATGTGTCGGGCCCCCACCTCCCCACACCTCAACGCCTTTTTTTTTTTTTTTGGAGAGGGAGTCTCGCTCTGTCGCCCAGGCTGGAGTGCAGTGGCGCCATCTCGGCTCACTGCAAGCTCCGCCTCCCAGGTTCACGCCATTCTCCTGTCTCAGCCTCCCCCATAGATGGGATTACATGTGCCCACCACCACGCCCGGCTAATTTTTTAATATTTGTTTTAGTAGAGACAGGGTTTCACCGTGTTAGTCAGGATGGTCTTGATCTCCTGACCTCATGATCCGCCCGCCTCGGCCTCCCAAAGTGCTGGGATTACAGCCTGGCCAACGCCTTTTATTTTTCAGTTACTGGCTCTTGCAGCTTGTTTATTTTTCCATAGTAAGTCTAGGATCAGTTCCCCTAGTTCCAAAAGAGAAAAGCCTGTCCATACTTTCACTAGGATCACATTATTATTATATTATTATTATTATTATTATTATTATCTGAGACGGAGTCTCGCTCTTGTCCAGGCTGGAGTGCAGTGGCGAGATCTCGGCTCACTGCAACCTCCGCCTCCCGATTCAAGCGATTCTCCTGCCTCAGCCTCCGCAGTAGCTGAGATTACAGGCGCCCACCACCACATCCGGTTAATTTTTGTAGTTTTTTATTTTTATTTTTTAGTAGAGATGGGATTTCACAATGTTGGCCAGGTTGGTCTCGAACTCCTGACCTCAAGTAATCCACCCATCTCTGCCTCCCAAAGTGCTAGTATTACAGGCACCAGCCACCGCGCCCGACCAAGATCACATTTAATTTTATACATTTACTTAAGTTTGCGCACACTTCTTAATGTCACATGGTATATTTATTTGTTCACATGTCATGCCCCTTAGTAGTATTTTAAAGTTCTTTCCCAATAGTTTTGAACCTTTCCTAAGTTTCTTCCACAATACTTTATCTTTTTACTGCTATTGTAAATATTAGTTTTCTTCAATTATGTATTCTAATTGATATTTGTAAATCAGAAAGCTATTTATTTGTAGATATTAATTTGGTACTCAATTAATTTAACTTTTTATAATTTAAAACTATGTCAATGACGACGGCGGGTGGGGGGTGACTTCCTTAGAAAAAGCATCTTTGGAGACGTCAGTAGTTTTATCACTTCACAAAATCCATACAACCTGAGAACGCCTCGACTCACTAAGAAATTAAGACACCTAGGATTTAGTCCAGACTCATAGATAAACACAGCAACAATTAAGCTTTCTTCAAAAAATGAGGATAACTGTGCCTAACCTAAAACCTTTGACTCCCTCATCCTGGGCGCCGTTATATGGCATTGCTTCTTAAAGCGTACAATGTTATTTAACCTAGGGGTCTGCTTAACAGCCCTATTAAAACACCCCAAAGATTTAGGGATTTGAACAGTTTGAAGCAGGCGCCCCGAAACAAAAGTTCTTCTGAAACACTCGTTTAAAAAAAAAAAAAAGTCACGGTGATTTGCATTCCACTCCAATTAAAAATAAATGCTTTTATATAAAAACTCGTTTTTAAATTATTCAACACTTAGCTTTTCCACCCCTTCCATTTTCAAGTAAAAAAGACGCTCCAGGAAGATGGCACCGTTATAATTATCAGCACTTTCCACAAGGGAAGTGCAGCTCAAACCTTATACCTCAATGTTGGTCTCCTACATCTCCCTCTTAGGCACAATCACACACAATCCCATACCCGGTTTCACATTCACTCAACAATCCCAAACATCGGGTCAAACTTTGCGGACAAACTCAGGGTCACACTGGCTCAAACCCGCCTCAGAGGCCCCCACCTCCGCCCTGCACGTAGGCCAGAAGCTCTTAGACCCACTCCCTGCCCTCGCGCCGCGCCCCTAAAGATCAGGAATCCTCCCCTTTAACCTCCCCGGTCCGACCGACCCGAGACGCCCAGATCCCACCTCCTACTTTCGCGCCACGTGGACCCAGGGGCCGTACTGACCCGCGGACAAAGACCAAAATGTCCACTCGGTGCGCTACGCTTGCGCACTCCGAAGGCGAGGAAGCACTCCCAGAAGTCTCCGCGACGCGGCCCGCCTCGGTCACCGCGGCCAGGCCCAGGCTGGTACTGAATTACCTTCTATTACCAGCAACGCCGCTTCTCGGGCCTTGGACTACATTTCCCTTGAGGCTTTACTGGTCGACTCTCTGTCTCCTCCCCTCCCCCCGCGAACCTGGGTGCCTCCTTCTGTGACGATGGAGCTCTTGAGGTAAGTAGTCCTTTAGCGTTAGATGACTTCAAGCTTGCTGGAGGGGCTGGAGTGGCGACGCCCTCTCCGAAGCCTCGCGGGCGCAAAAATGTCAAAACGGGTCAGGCCCCGACTCAGAAATAAGAGAACGCCATTTTGTCTCTGGCCGATGTGGCTCTGGACTACAATTCCCAGAGCCCACAGCGGCCTGACGTTACGTCGTTCTTGACGTCGTGGCGAGCTTGTTAGCTCCGCAAGGACCCGGACGCGACCAGGGGAGGCAGAAGGTGAGGGGTCTGGGAGTCCTGGGCGGGGCCGGGGCGTGTCCGGAGCCTCGGATCTGTGCGCGCAGGCGGGAGCGGGCTGCGGATGCGCGGTTCTGAATGTGTCTTTGTGACTGTATGGCCGGGTGTGGGTGTCTGCAACGGTGCAGGTGTAACCGCCTGTCTCCAGGGTGTCTGTCTGGTGGTTTTTTTGTAACCATGTGTGATAGTGAGTAGTGGGGTGCAGGGTCCTTGTGACCGGGGGTGACACTGCGTGTGTCCCCGTTGTAGATGTGGCCTGTTCGCCCTGTTCCTGGGGTGTGAGTACAGTTGTGACTGTGTGACCACTGCGGGTGTGCGGTTGTGATTCATGTCTCCAAGGTTTATGCGTGGTTTTGGTTGTCTGTGCTTGTGACTATGCGGTGACGCCGCTTGTGTGTTCCTGTGTCCCTTGGTGTGTGTGTGGCAGGGGGATGAGTGGTGCTGTGTATGCAGGAGTGGGATTCCACTGCTTGTGTGAGTGTGACTGTGTGTATGTCCACAGTGAAAGTTCAGTTGTGACTGGGTGCCGTAAAGTACCAGTGATGGCGTGTGTCCCCTGAGTGGGTGTGTGATTGTGACTACATGAGGAATTTGTGGGTGTTGGTGTGTGGAACTTGTGACTATATGGGAGTGACTGTGTATCACAGTGGAGAGTAGATTGTGTGACTAGGTGTGTCTTAGCGGGTATGTGATTGTGACTGTAGAGGTATTGTGACTGGAAAGATATGGAGGTGAAAGTGAGTCTGTGATTGTGTACTGTGTGTCTCAGGAGTGAATGTAGGGCCAGGTTTGGTGGCTCACATCAGCACTCTGGGAGGCCGAGGTGGGAGAATCACTTGAGCCCAGGAGTTCGAGACCAGCCTGGCCTGTACAAAAAAAAAAATTAAAGGCCGGGCTTAGTGGCTCACGCCTGTAATCCCAGCACTTTGGGAGGCCGAGGTGGGTGAATCACGTGCGGTCAGGCGATCTAGACCAGCCTGGCCAACATGATAAAACCCCATCTCTACTAAAAGTACAAAAATTAGCTGAGTGTGGTGGCAGACGCCTGTAATCCCAGCTGTTCAGGGGCTGAGGCGGGAGAATCGCTTGAACCCAGGAGGCAGAGGTTGCAGTGAGCCGAGATCGCACCATCGCACTCTAGCCTGGGGGACAAGAGCAAGACTTCATCTCAAAAAAAAAAAAAAAATTAAAAATTATCTGAGTGTGGTGGCCCGCGCCTGTGGTCCCAGCTACCCAGGAAGCTGAAGTGGGAGGATCTCGAACTTGAGAGGTCAAGGCTGCAGTGAGCTATGTTTGAGCCACTGCACTCCAGCATGGGTGACAGAGCGAGACCCTGTCTCGAAAATATGAAAGGGTGGATTTGTGGTTATGTTTGTGTGACACTAACTGTATGTGCAGCACAAAGTGTGCTAGTGACTCTAGTGCTTGACCCATGCAGAATCTTTGAAGTTAGGACAGATTCTGGCCCTGGACAGTAGTGACCTCAGCCTTTCTGAGTGACACTGGATTTAGGCAAATGCCTGGTCTTCTCTGACCACACTCCCCTATGTGGTAGGGAAGGGGTATGATGGTTCAAAAATGACCTGGTTGTTCATGATTCCTTTCTCTTAACCCTTCTCCAAGAAAGGTGCCAAGTTCAAGTACATCAAGTTTTATTCTATTTCCCTGAAATCCTTCTTGTTTTTCAGCACATGCTTTTCTTTCCCTCTTCTAAAACTTCAGAACCACCGCACCATCACCCTCACCCCCACCAAAGTAACCTGGTCTCCAGTATTTGCCATAGGAGTAATTTACTGGATGCCTTGGAGATGTACTGAAAGGCCTATGTCCTCTCTGCTCCCTACATACCTAATGTTCTTTTAAATTTTTTTCTTTGCTTTTCATTTTGAATTAATTTAATACTTTAAAATGTTACAAAAATAGAATTCCCATTTACTCTTGTTTTTTTCTTTCTTTTCTTTTTTTTTTTTTTTTTTTTTTTTGAGATGGAGTCCTGCTGTGTCACCCAGGCTGGAGTGCAGTGCTGTGATAGCTCACTGCAACTTCCGCCTCCCGGGCCCAAGCGATTCTTCTGCCTCAGCCTCCTGACATGCTGAGATTACAGGCATGTGCTGCCACACCCAGCTGACTTTTTATAATTTTAGTAGAGACGGGGTTTCACCATGTTGGCCAGGCTGGTCCGAACTCCTGGCCTCAAGTGATCCTCCTGCCTCAGCATTCCAAAGTGCTGGGATTAGAGATGTGAACTACCATGTCTGGTCTCCATTTTCCTTTTTGTAACTCCTTTGACACGCCCAGCCAATTTTTTGTATTTTTAATACAGCGGGGTTTCACCATGTTGATCATTTATTTTGTAGAGTCTGTAGTGTAGAATGTTCCTCTCTTTGGGATTATCTGATATTTCCTGTTGATTAAATTCAGATTCTGCCTTTGGGGCAAGAATACTCCAAAAGCGATGTACCCTTCTGAGTGCATCATGCCAGGGACCCACGAGGTCAATTTGTTACACTATGAGTGGTATTAATTTTTTTTGCTTTTTTTTTTTTTTTTTTTGAGACGGAGTCTCGCTCTGTCGCCCAGGCTGGAGTGCAGTGGCCGGATCTCCGCTCACTGCAAGCTCCGCCTCCCGGGTTTACGCCATTATCCTGCCTCAGCCTCCTGAGTAGCTGGGACTACAGGCGCCCGCCACCTCGCCCGGCCAGTTTTTTGTATTTTTTTAGTAGAGACGGGGTTTCACCGTGTTAGCCAGGATGGTCTCGATCTCCTGACCTCGTGATCCACCCGTCTCGGCCTCCCAAAGTGCTGGGATTACAGGCTTGAGCCACCGTGCCCAGCCGAGTGGTATTAATTTTAACCGCTTGGTTAAGATGGTGATTGCCAGATTTCTCTGCTGCAAAGTCACTGTTTTTCCCATTATAATTGATACATGTCTCATGAAGAAATACTTTAAGCCTATGTGAATATCCCGTTTCTTATCCTACTTTCGTTATTAGTCTTATCCATCAATGACGCTTGCCTGAAAAAGTTGTTACCAGCTATTTGTCAAATTGTGGGATTTTTTGGTTTGTTTCCCTCATCCCTTCTATGTTTATCAATTAGATTTTTTTTTTTAATTTGTGTGTGTGTGTGTGTATGTGTGTGTGAGAGATGGAGTTTGGCTCTTGTTGCCCAGCCCGGGAATGCAGTGGCACGATCTAGGCTCACTGCAGCCTCTGCCTCCTGGGTTCAAGCGATTCTCCTGCCTCAGCCTCCCAAGTAGCTGGGATTACAGGCATGCGCCACCATGCCCGGCTAATAATTCTATTTTTAGTAGAGATGGATTTTCACCGTGTTGGACAGGCTGGTCCTGAACTCCTGATCTCAGGTGATCTGCCCACCTTGGCCTCCCAAAATGCTGGTATTACAGGCGTGAGCCACCTTACCCGGCCTTATTCATTAGAATCTTACTGTTAGAAAGATATTTTTCTTCTTCCCCATTTATTTATTTACTTAATTATTTCTGTAAGTATAGACTGGAATTTCTTCTGTAGGTTATAATTTCTTTTATTCTATAGGTTATATATTCATTGCTATCATTTTTTCGCTGAAATTATCATACATTTGGCCACTGGGAGCCCCTTCTAATTGATTCCTGTGTCCTTTCAATGTGGCCTCTTTATTTATTATTTTTATTATTTATTTTCTGGCACTGCAAGGTGTTCCACATTGATATGGTACTTTCCCTACCCCAGTCCTGGAATCTACAAATTTCCCAGGGACTATTGGTTCCTTTTATTAGAAAATGATTTTTTTTAGCCAGGTGTGTTGGCAAGTACCTGTAGTCCCAGCTACTCAGGAGATTAAGGCCGGAGGATTGGTTGAGCCCGGGAGGCAGAGGTTGCAGCAAGCCAAGATTATACCACTGCATTCCAGCCTGGGTGATGAAACAAGACCCTGTCTCAAAAAAAAAAAAAAAAAAAAAGATTTTTTGAAACCAAGGTTAGATATCTCATTGCTTCTGAGATTTCATTGCTTCCAGGTCCTCTCAGCTATGAAATATGTTTATATGTATGTATATAGAAATAATTCATGAGTTCATATAGTATCTCCAATTTCAGTGCAACACTACAGGGTTCATTCTAGACTTCTCTCCATTTCCTTTTTTTTTTTTTTTGAGACAGAGTTTTACTCTTGTTGCCCAGGCTGGAGTGCAATGGCGCCATCTCAGCTCACTGCAACCTCCACCTCCCGGGTTCAAGCAATTCTCCTGCCTCAACCTCCCGAGTGGCTGGGATTACAGGCGCCCACCACCACACCCAGCTAATGTTTTTTTGTATTTTTAGTAGAGACGGGTTTTTGCCATGGTGGTCAGGCTGGTCTCAAACTCCTGACCTCAGGTGATCCTCCCGCCTCTGCCTCCCAAAGTGCTGTAATTGGCCGGGCGCGGTGGCTCAAGCCTGTAATCCCAGCACTTTGGGAGGCCGAGACGGGTGGATCACGAGGTCAGGAGATCAAGACCATCCTGGCGAACACGGTGAAACCCCGTCTCTACTAAAAAATACAAAAAACTAGCCGGGCGAGATGGCGGGCGCCTGTAGTCCCAGCTACTTGGGAGGCTGAGGCAGGAGAATGGCGTGAACCCGGGAGGCGGAGCTTGCAGTGAGCTGAGATCCGGCCACTGCACTCGAGCCTGGGCGGCAGAGCGAGACTCCGTCTCAAAAAAAAAAAAAAAAACAAAAACAAAAAAAAAAACAAAGTGCTGTAATTACAGGCATGAGCCACCACGCCCGGCCTCCATTTCCTTTTTTTAAAATATAATTTTAAATTTTTTTGTGGAGACAAGGGTCCCACTATTTGCCCAGGCTGGTCTCGAGCTCCTGACCTCAAGTGATGCTCCTTCCTCGGCATCCCAAAGTTCTGGGATTATAGATGTGAACCATCATGTCTTGCCTCCATTTTCCTTTTCGTAACTCCTGTCTTCGACCTTGAAAATTGTGGCTCACATGAACCATAATATGTTTTATTTATTTGCTCAGTCCTGTGTAAAAAGTAATTTAAGAATTGCTGACCTCCACATACCATGCAGTTCTTTTTGTCTTTAGTCTTACAGTATATAGTGAAAATACAGTTTTCTAAAACTACTTTCTTCCCTAAACCCTTTGTATTCATAATATTTATGTGTAATATAGATTGTTCATGTGTTACTGTTTGTATTTTATTTTGGGTTCCCCACACATCCTGGTTGAGTTTAATGATTTTTCAGAGTATGTGAAACAATCACATTGTTCTAAAAGTCAAAAGGATTTACTGAGTCACTCCTCCATTATTTCTTCTCTCCTAATGCCACTGCCCATTGTTTTTTGTTTGTTTGTTTGTTTTTTGGTTTTTGCTTTTTTGTTTTGTTTTTTTTTTGAGACAGAGTCCTGCTCTGTCACCCAGGCTGGAGTGCAATGGCCCAATCTCGGCTCACAGCAACCTCCGCCTCTCGGGTTCAAGCAATTTTCCCACCTCAGCCTCCTGAGTACCTGTGATTACAGGCATCCACCATCATGCCCGGCTAATTTTTGTGTTTTTGTGGAAATGGGGTTTCACCCCGTTGCCGCCTGCCTCGGCCTCCCAAAGTGCTGGGATTATAGGCATGAGCCACCGTACCCGGCCCCCATTCTTTCTGCCCAGTTCCCACTTACCTATTTCAGTAACCAATATTGTTACTTTTTTGGTTTTATGGTTAAATAAACATAGGAAAGAATTTACCATTTTAGGGTGCAGTGGCTCACTCCTGTAATCTTGGCGCTATGAGAGGTCGAGGTGGGAGAATTGTTTGAGCCCAGGAGTTTGAGGCCAGCCTGGGCAACATGATGAAACTTCATCTCTACAAAAAATTAAAAACTAGCCAGACGTGGTGATGCACGCCTGTAGTCCCAGCTATTTGGAAGGCTGAGGTAGGAGGATCTCTTGAGTCTGGGAGGTCAAGGTTGCAATGAGCTGTGATCACGCCACTGCACTCCAGCCTGAGTGACAGAATGAGACCCTATCTCAAAAAAATTAAAAACACTGGGAAAAAGGCTTTTGGTTCGAGTTTTTACTCAGAGTGGTTGCTTTTTCAGGAAGAGATTACCAAGGTTAAGATGGAGATTCCTGTACCTGTCTAGCTCCCATAACTTGGCCAACTTTTCCCAGCCCCCCAGCCCAGGCCCTTGTGATGTGGGATCCCGGGCCCTAAAGAATGTCTGCGAATTTCAGAGAAAGGGAACATTTAGGCATACAGCTTCAAATTTTACTAGCTGGTGTAGAGATGGCTCAACTTTCCAGAAGGATTTGTACAAAGTGTTGATGTTGGAGCTCTAAAACAGCATGGTTTTGCTGGGTCAGAATCAACTTGTAGGCTGGGCACAGAGACTCACACCTGCAATCCCAGCACTTTAGGAGGCTGAGGTGGGAGGATCACTTAAGGCCAGGAGTTCAAGACCAGACTAGGCAACATAGTGAGATCCTGTCTTTACAAAAAATTTAAAAATTAGCCAGGTGTAGTGGCGTGCCTGTGGTCTCAGCTATTTGGGAGGCTGAAGCAGGAGAATCACCTTAGCCCAGGAGGCTGAAGCTGTGATTGTGCCACTGCCCTCCAGCCTGGGTGAGAGTGAGATCCTGTCCCCCCCCCAACAACAACAACAAAAAAATTGTCCTGTAACTCATAATTCACATTTTGTTTCACATTGTGGGTTTGTGAAAAATCCCTTTGAGACATATGGAGCTGGAATTGGACAGCTCTGCTGTTATTTCTGAAGCTTCCTCTTTTTAAAAATTGCTCTTTCTCATATTGACCAAGCGTCTGAGTCTGAATTTTTATCTAGTCAAAGTATAGCCTAATTTGTGTACTGGTTAGGACAGGCTAAGTTATGCTGTGGTGGCAAACAACCCGTGAATCTCAGTGGCTTACAGAATAACATTTTACTTCTGCTCATGTACATGTCCAGTGAGGATCAGCAGAGACAGGGTTCCACACCAAAGAAGGTCCGCCACCCTTGGCTGCATCATCTGAAACACAGATGATCACCACATGCACGAAGAGAAAAACTGTGCAGAATTGCACAGTTTTTGCAGTTCTTTCTGGTGCCTTCAACTGAAGTGACAGTCATCACCTCAGCTGAGATTTAACTGGCTAAAGCAGTGCATGGCCCTACCTAAGTGCAAGGGGCTGGAAAATGTCATTTTCTATGTGCCCAAAACTGGATAATGGTGAAACATTAGTAATGCCTACCACACTGGCTGAGACCCATTTCTTTTTCTTTTTTTTTTTGTTTCTTTGTTTGTTTGTTGTTGTTGTCATTTGTTTTGTTTTGTTTTTTTGAGACAGAGTCTTGTGCTAGGCTGAAGTACAGTACCATGATCTCGGCTCACTGCAACCCCCGCCTCCTGGGTTCAAGTGATTCTCCTGCCTCAGCCTCCCGGGTGGCTGGGACTACAGGCATGCACCACTGCACGTGGCTAATTTTTCTATTTTTAGTAGAAATCGGGTTTCACCATGTTGGCCAGGATGGTCTCGATTTCTTGACCTCGTGATCCGCCCACTTAGGCCTCCTATAGTGCTGGGATGACAGGCACGAGCCACCTGCGCCCAGCCAACCCATTTCTTTTTCTATACGTAGGAAGTTGCTTCTGTAAATTAGATGTGATTTCTTTTTGGAGCAAGGAGGACGTCCCTAGACTGTGGAGAGAGGGTTGACAAGGAGCCTGTGCACAAGTGAGCGAGGGGAATGAGGAAGCTGGAAGCCTTTCAGATGAAAGGTCACCTCCTCTGCGTGAGCCAGGACACGCCCCTCAAAAGCTTTAGCACGGAGAAAATCAAGCTCCCCTTCAGTATGCAGGTTCCCAAAGGCACCTCACTGCCACTCATGAATCACTCCATTCATAGCTCCTTTTATAACCCACCCCCCTGTTGAGGATTAATTGTATTACTTATCATTATAGAATATATGCTTGCCAGGTACAGTGGCTCACACTTGTAATCCTAACACTTTGGGAGGCAGAGGCGGGTGGATCACTTGAGTCTAGGAGTTCGAGACCAACCTAGCCAACATGGTGAAACCCCATCTCCACTAAAACTACAAAAATTAGTCAGGTGTGGTGGTGCACACCTGTAATCCCAGCTACTTCGGAGACTGAGGCAGGAGAATTGCTTGAACCTGGAAGGTAGAGGTTGCAGTGAACTGAGATCATGCCTCTGCACTCCACCAAAGTGAGACCTGGTCTCAAACACACACACACACGCACACACACGTGCACGCATGCGCTTTAGGGAAAAACTTGAAAATACAGGAAAAAACAAAGATCCCCCATTTACTATATAACCTAGAGACAAATTTAAAATTTAATTGAAAATCCTTTTAGTCTGTGTTCTATGCTGCATATACACAAGCTATACATGCGTACATATGTATATTTTTCCTTTAAGAATAGGATTACACTACACTTGCTGTTTTATAACCTACATTTTTCACCTAATGTTATTTATTTTACATCATTACATCAACAAATAAAGATATGTATCATTTTGTTTATGGTGACAGTGTTTCCACTATATAGATACACTATAGTTTACTTATTTATTTAATCTTCTTTCCTAGATATTGAAGTTTTCTTTAAATTCACTGTTTCATTGCCAACTGTGTCTCCATCATATACTCCACACACATGTTAATATTTAGGATAGGATTTCAGACTTGGAATTGCTTGATCAAGGGCATGTGTGGTTTAATTTCTACTAACGTTGCCTTGTTGGAAGTTGACACCAGCAATAGCTTACCGCCTGTGTCCATTTCCTCACATCATACTAGTGTGGAATATCATCCATCTTTTAAATCTTTGCCAAATTGATAACTATAAAATAGTATTTCTTTATTGCTTTTAACATTCATTCCCTTCATTACTAAGGAGGTTTAAGAATGTTTGGTAGGTTGGTGGGTCACTTTATTATTTAGTGAATTTCCCATGTATATACCCTTTGCACATTTATCAAAAATTATTGCTATTTTTCTGAAAATTTATTTTATTTTATTTATTTACTTTTTTTTTTTTTGAGACGGAGTCTTGCTCTTTCGCCCAGGCTGGCATCAGTGGCGCGATCTTGGCTCACTGCAACCTCTGCCTCCTGGCTTCAAACAATGCTCATGCCTCAGCCTCCCAAGTAACTGGGATTACAGGTGCTTACCACCATACCCAGCTAACTTTTGTATTTTTAGTAGAAACAGGGCTTCTGTTGGCCAGGCTGGTCTCGAACTCCTGGCCTCAAGTGATCTCCCTGCTTTGACCTTCCAAAGTGCCAGGATTACAGGCATGAGCCACTGTGCCCCGCCCCTTTTAAATATAAACCAGATTATGCCATTCCTTGGCTTTAAAAGTTTAGTACCTTCCTGTTTTCCTCAAGAATAAAATCCAAAGTTCTTACAGTGGCTTCCAAGCTCCGTGTGATCTGACTTCTAGCTTTCTCTCTGACCCTCTTCCTCTCACACATTCCATCCCAGCTGCCCTTGTCTCCTTCCTCTTGTTGATCAAGGAAAGCCTGCTTCTGTCTTCAGACCCTTGCAATTGCTGCTCCTGGTGCGAGGAATGCACTTCCCCAGATACCTGCATTGCTCACTCATCCATTCAGGCTGTGCTTACCAGTCACCTTCTCAGACCACCCTCTCTTCCTCCAAAACTCCCTCTCCCCTTAATCTTCTTTGTTTTTATCTGTAGGACATTTACCACCTGATATATATATAAATATATATATATAGACATTTGTTGTTGTTGTTGTTGTTTGTGACAGAGTCTCACTCTGTTGCCCAGGCTGGAGTGCAGTGGCACAATATCAGCTCACTACAACCTCTTCCTTCTGGGTTCAAGTGATTCTCTCACCTCAGCCTCCCGAGTAGCTGGGATTACAGGCGTGCGCCACCACACCCAGCTAATTTTTTGTATTTTTAGTAGAGATGAGATTTCACCACGTTGGCCGGGCTGGCCTAGAACTTCTGACCTCAAGTGATCCGTGTGCCTCGCCCTCCCAAAGTGCCGGGATTACAGGCATGAGCCACTGTGCCCAGCCCCGCCTGATGTATAAACAGGAATGTCAATATCATGTCTATGCCATACCACCCCGAACACTCACATCTCATCTTTTTTCTTTCTTTTTTTTTCCTTCAAATTTTTTGTGGAGATGGGGGGCCTCACTTTGCTGCCCAGGCTGATCTTGAGCTCCTGGCCTCAAGTTATCCTCCTGCCTTGGCCCCTCAAAGTGCTGAGATCACAGGAGTGAGCTACTGTGCCCAGCCCTCAGTCCCATCTATCTCCGTATATCAGTGTTGGTTGGTTGTCTCTTCCCATAGGATGTAAGATCCAGCCAAACACAGTGGCTCGCACCTGTAATCCCAGCACTTTGGGAGGCTGAAGTAGGCAGATCACTTGAGGTCAGGAGTTGAAGACCAGCCTGGCCAACAAGGCAAGACCCCGTCTCTACAAAAGTTATAAAAATTAGCAGAGCATGATGGTGCACGCTTGTAATTCCAGCTACTTGGGAGGCTGAGGCAAAAGAATTGCTTGAACCTGGGAGGTGGGGGTTGCAGTGAGCCGAGAGCTCATCACTGCACTGCAGCCTGGGTGACAGAGCGAGATTCTGTCTCAAAAAAAAAAAAACAAAAAACAGAATATGAGATCAACTGGGACTTGAATTACTTTCTTTCCTCGTGCCTAGAATAGTGCCAGTTGAGATAGGAGCCCAGTAAATATGAAAGAATTCTGACTTCCTTTTCTCTGCCTCCATATCTATCAGATGCCAGAAACTGTTGATTTCATCTAATCTACATTTTGAATTTATCTCCCTCCTCCTTTCTACTGTCAGTGTCCTGGATCAGGCCCTCTTTGTTTGCCTGAAAAAGTACAAGCACCGGCCGGGCGCGGTGGCTCAAGCCTGTAATCCCAGCACTTTGGGAGGCCGAGACGGGCGGATCACGAGGTCAGGAGATCGAGACTAGCCTGGCTAGCACGGTGAAACCCCGTCTCTACTAAAAAAATACAAAAAACCAGCCGGGCGAGGTGGTGGGCGCCTGTAGTCCTAGCTACTGGGGAGGCTGAGGCAGGAGAATGGCGTAGACCTGGGAGGCGGAGCTTGCAGTGAGCTGAGATCCGGCCACTGCACTCCAGCCTGGGCGACAGAGCAAGACTCCGTCTCAAAAAAAAAAAAAAAGTACAAGCACCTCTCAATCTTTCTGACTCCAAGGTTACACCTCTCCAAAATAACCTGGCCATATTGGTCCTGTCACGTCCATCTTTAAATTCTTAGGTTGCCTTCCATTTCATTAATAAGTGAAAACCTACTTTTTATTTATTTCTTTTTTTTTTTTTTGGAGACAGAGTCTCACTCTGTTCCCCAGGTTGGAGTGCAATGGCATTGATCTCGGCTCACTGCAACCTCTGCCTCCCGAATTCAAGCGATTCTCCCTGCCTCAGCCTCCCGAGTAGCTAATTTTTGTATTTTTGGTAGAGACGGGGTTTCGCCATGTTGGCCAGGCTGGTCTCAAACTCCTGATTTCAGGTGATCCACCAGCCTCGGCCTCCCAAAGTGCTGGGATTACAGGCGTGGTCCACCGTGCCCGGCTGAATACCTACCTTTTTTTTTTTTGAGACGGAGTCTTGCTCTGTCGCCCAGGTTGGAGTGCAGTGGCCGGATCTCAGCTCACTGCAAGCTCCGCCTCCCGGGTTCACGCCATTCTCCTGCCTCAGCCTCCCAAGTAGCTGGGACTACAGGCGCCCGCCACCACACCCGGCTAGTTTTTTTTTGTATTTTCTAGTAGAGACGGGGTTTCACTGTGTTAGCCAGGATGGTCTCGATCTCCTGACCTCGTGATCCGCCCGTCTCGGCCTCCCAAAGTGCTGGGATTACAGGCTTGAGCCACCGCGCCCAGCCAAAACCTACCTTTTTTGAAAGATAGAGATGAGGGCTCACTATGTTACCCAGGGTGGTTTCAGATTCCTGGGCTTTTAAGCAATCCACACACCTTAGCTTCCCAAAGAACCTAACTTTTATGTATTCAGCCTATATTTATTGGTCACCTGTGTTCTCAAGACACTGTGGCAAGTACTGGTTAGAGTGATGATGAGACCCACTGGTCCTTGCCCTCACAGTTTTTTCATTCATACACATTTCATTCATTCATTTCATTCATTCATTTTCTTTTCTTTCTTTTTTTTTTTTTTTGAAACAGAATCTCGCTCTGTGGCCCAGGCTGGAGTGGAGTGGCGTGATCTTGGCTCACTACAACCTCCGCCTCCCAGGTTCGTTCAAGCAATTCTCCTGCCTCAGCCTCCCAAGTAGCTGGCTACAGGCATGCACCACCATGCGTGGCTAATTTTTATATTTTTAGTAGAGAGGGGGTTTCACCATGTTGGCCAGCCTGGTCTCGAACTCCTGACCTCAGGTGATTGGCCCACCTCGGCCTCCCAGAGTGCTGGGATGACAGGCGTGAGCGACTGCGCCCAGCCCGTACACCTTCATTTTCTAACCCCTGATGTTATCTCCAGCATTATCTGCCTCTAGATTCTAGAGCTAATTAAATTTAAATTTAGATTAATTAAAATCAAATAAAAACTTTAGTTTCTCAGCCATACTAGCCACATTTCATATGCTCAGTAGCCACCTATGACTACAATATTTACAGCGCGGATTTGAAGATTTCCATCCTCACAGAACATCCTGTTGGACAGCACTTATCCAGACATTTCCGCAAACTACACAACTCATTCCAAATCATTCTCAGTCTCCCAAACACACCATTCGCTTTCAGTCCAGTGTTTTTGCCATTGCATTTCACTGTGCTCACAATATTCTCTGTCCCTTTTCTGCCTATTAAACCTCCCTGAGATTTCAGAACCCAATTCCTATTCTACATTTTACGGAAAAGTTTTCTTGACACCATCCCCATTGATTAAGTTAGTCTTCCTTAGCTGGGCTCGGTAGCTCACATCTGTAATCCCAGCACTTTTGGAGGCCGAGGTAGGCAGATCACTTGAGCTCAGGAGTTCAAGACCAGCCTGGCCAACATGGCAAAACCATATCTGTACCAAAAATGCAAAAATTAGCCAGGTGTGGTGGTGCATGCCTGTGATCCTAGCTACTTGGGAGGCTGAGGTGGAAGGATCACTTGAGTCTGGGAGGCAGAGCTTGCAGTGATCCGAGATCGTAACGCTGCACTCCAGCCTGGGTGACAGAGTGAAACCCCATTTCAAAAAAAAAAAAAAAAGTATTTCTTTTGACCCACCCCCTATGGGAAGCTTCTTGCACCTCTAATTAGATCAGATTTAATACCCTTGTTAGGCCAGGCACAGTGGCTCATACCCCGCTAATCCCAACACTTTGGGAGGCCAGGGTGGGCGGATCACTTGAGGCAAGGAGTTCAAGACCAGCCTGGCCAACATGGTGAAACCGTGTCTCTACTAAAAATACAAAAATTCAGCTGGGCATGGTGGCATGTACCTGCACTCCCAGCTACTCAGGAGGTTGAGGCAGGAGAATCGCTTGAACCTGGGAGGCAGAGGTTGCAGTGAGCTGAGATCGCACCTCTGCACTCCAGCCTGGGCAACAGAGTGAGACCCTGTCTCAAAAGGGAAAAAAAAAAACCCTCCTTAAAACTCTGACTTCTCATTCCTTTGAGACGTAGACCATTCACAGGACTTCAGACTCAGCAACTGCCAGCCTCACAGTCAATGGGGACGTGATGTTCTGCAGAAAAGCAGTAGATGGTCGGAAGGTAGTGAGTTATCTCCATTGATTGTTCACAGTCAGTTATGAATTGAACTCCTTGTTCTCTTCCCCCTCTTCTCACTACTCTACTTGCCTTTTGTTTTGTTTTGTTTTGTTTTGTTTTGTTTTGTTTTTTGTGAGACAGAGTTTTACTTTTGTAGCCCAGGCTGGACTGCAATGGTGCGATCTCAGCTCACCGCAACCTCTGCCTCTCGGGTTCAAGCAATTCTCCTGCCTCAGCCTCCTGAGTAGCTGAGATTACAGGCATGCACCACCACGCCCTGCCAATTTTTTGTACTTTTACTTGAGATGGGGTTTCTCCATGTTGGTTAGGCAAGTCTCGAACTCCCGGCCTCGGGTGATCCACCCACCTTGGCCTCCCAAAGTGCTGGAATTACAGGTGTGAGCCACTGCGCCCGGCTGTCTAGTCTTAAAAAAAAAAAAAAAAAGAATGCAGTAGGGAGGGCTCAGATGAGAAATAAAGAGTGCTGGGCCAAGAGGCTTCTAGAAATTGAGTTCCCATGGAGGGCAGTACTCTGGATGTGTGGATATGCAAACAAGAGGCCTGTATTACTGGGGCTTTCTTGCTTCTGTCTGGTCAGTCGAACTGGGGCTGGAGGCATTGACAAAGCCTATAGTATGCATGGTGTAGTCCCATTTTGGACTTGGAAGGAGGAAGTGGAGCCAGTGAGATGCCCAGGAGGTTTTGCCTGTTGAGCCTGGAGAAGCTAGAAGACTGTTTAGGGATGTCTTTTACTCAAGATTTGGCCTGCATAGATGGTCTGTGTTCCTAGCCTGATGGTACTGTTCTCATCCTTATGCATCAAGTGAGTGTGAGTTGTAATATCCTTGCTGTCATTTGGAGCAGGTGGGAGCCTTCTAGGCCCCATCTAGGGCCAAGTTTAGCATCAACAAGATGGAGAACTGTGTCCGCCGTAATCCCTCCCTTGGTAGTGCCTGGGTTCTGTGTCAGTGCTGCAGTACATCTACTTTGAAACCATCTTTCTGCTTTTAGGTTCCTTACTGTTTAGGAAGAGACTGGGTTTTGTTAACTCTGCAGTTTTGTTTTGTTTTGTATTTTGTTTGTTTGTTTTGAGACCAAGTCTCGCTCTGTCGCCCAGGCTGGAGTGCAGTGGCACAGTCTCCGCTCACTGCAACCTCCACCTGTCAGGTTTGAGCAATTCTCGTGCCTCAGCCTCCCAAGGTGCTAGGATTACAGGTGTGAGCCACCACGCCTGGCCAACTCCGTAGTTCTTAATGTTAGTTCTTGTGTGGTAGGACATGGAGAGGTGGGAGAAGCAGATCCGAGACATTGGAAGTACAGTTCTTTTAAGCTCATCTATTTGGGAGTGCTGAGGCAAGCTCGGTTTATCAGAGGTTATCCCATCTCCCCCCATTTTGCTTTTTCAGGACTCTGCACTTGTCCAAGAGAAGAATCCAGAGAAATCAGAGCAGGTCAAATAGTTCTAAAAGCCATGGCCCAGGTATGTTGAAATTCCTTCTATCCTTAGAATAATCTGTCTTCACCCCAGATTATATGGACACTGTGTTTTTTATCCTGGAGCTTCCCTGTATCCTTTTCACAGTTCGTCCATTCCGGGAGATGAGTGATGGTGCCCAAGTCCCTCGGTGGCCCTCTCCTCTCCAGCATTGTCCACGTGTCTGTAGTCCTCTTAGCAGAGCATAGGCTGGGCGTGGTGGCACATGCCTGTAATCTCAGCACTTTGGGAGGCTGAGGCGGGCGGATCCCTTGAGGCCAGGAGTTCGAGACCAGCCTGGACAACATGGTGAAACCCCGTCTCTACTAAAAATATAAAAATTAGCCAGGCGTGGTACTGCATACCTTTAGTCCCAGCTACTCAGGAGGCTGAGGCAGGAGAATCATTTGAACCTGGGAGATGGAGGTTGTAGGGAGCCAAGATTGCTCCACTGCACTCCACCCTGGGAGACAGAACGAAACTCTGTCTAAATAAATAAATAAATACATGCTCTTAGCAGAGCACCAGTACGGTAGAAATACCTTCTCTTGAGAGAAATATGAGCGTCTCCCTTATCATAACTGTGGTTGAAGGGGGCCAAAGATGAAATAAAATAGTTTCATCTTTTCCATTGTCTTGGGTGGTTTCTTTCTTCTGTGTTTTTGCTTTGTTTCATTTTTTGAGACAGGGTCTCACTCTGTCACCCAGACTGGAGCACAGTGGTGCAATCAAGGCTCACTGCAGCCTCAGCCTCCTGGGCTCAAGCCATCCTCCCACCTCAGCCTCCCAAGTAGCTAGGACCACAGCCACATGCCACCACTCCCAGTTAACTTTTTAAGTTTTTGTAGAGACCAGGTCTCACTGTGTTGCCCAGACTGGTCTCAAACTCTGGGGCTCACGCAGTCCTTCCACCTCAGCCTCCTAGTACTGGGATTACAGGCATGAGCCATGGCACCTGGATTCTTTATTCTATTTTTAAATGTTACCCCCTCTTGAAAAAATCACAAGACATTTAATACTGTCAAAAAAAAAAAAAAAATATATATATATATATATAGCTGGGCACAGTGGTGGTGGATGCCTATAACCCCAGCTACTTGAGAGGCTGAAGTAGGAGAATCACTTGAACCCAGGAGGCCAAGGTTGTCATAAGCAGAGATCATGCCACTGCACTCCAGCTTGGGCGACACAGTGAGACTCTGTCTCACAAAATATATATATAGGCCGAGTGTGGTTGCTCACACCTGTAATCACAGCACTTTGGGAGGCCAAGGCGGGTGGGTCACAAGGTCAAGAGATCAAGACCATCCTGGTCAACATGGTGAAACTCCGTCTCTACTAAAAATACAGAAATTAGCTGGGTGCAGTGGCAGGTATCTGTAGTCCCAGCTACTCGGGAGGCTGAGGCAAGAGAATCGCTTGAACCTGTGAGGCGGAGGTTGCAGTGAGCTGAGATTGCACCACTGCACTCCAGCCTGGGCAACAGAGCGAGACTCCGTCTCAAAAAAAAAAAAAAAAAAAATTCCAACTTTCTTTTAGTTGACCAATCATTAAAGATATTTACAAAAATGTAAAACAATACCACTAAATTTTTTGATTTTGACAATAGAGTTATGTTTCATAAAATATATGTTATTAATATTAATAGGTAACAGGTTTATTTGTTGTTAAAATATTTTTAAAATTTCTCAGCTGGATGCAGTGTCTGATACCTGTAATCCAGCACTTTGGGAGGCTGAGGCAGACGGATCACCTGAGGTCAGGAGTTCGAGACCAGCCTGACAAACACGATGAAACTGTCTGTACTAAAAATACAAAAATTGGCCGGGCGCGGTGGCTCAAGCCTGTAATCCCAGCACTTTGGGAGGCCGAGACGGGTGGATCACGAGGTCAGGAGATCGAGACCATCCTGGCTAACATGGTGAAACCCCGTCTCTACTAAAAAATACAAAAAAAAAAAAAAACTAGCCGGGCGAGGTGGCGGGCGCCTGTAGTCCCAGCTACTCGGAAGGCTGAGGCAGGAGAATGGCGTGAACCCGGGAGGCGGAGCTTGCAGTGAGCTGAGATCCGGCCACTGCACTCCAGCCTGGGCGACAGAGCGAGACTCCGTCTCAAAAAAAAAAAAAAAAAAATACAAAAATTAGCCGGGCATGGTGGCACATGTCTGTAATTCCAGCTGCTCAGGAGACTGAGGCACGAGAATCACTTGAACCTGGGAGGCAGAGGTTGCAGTGAGCCAAGATTGTATCACTGCACTCCAGACTGACTGATAGAATGAGACTGTCTCAAAAAAAAAAAAAAAATTAAATTTCTTTATTTTAATTTCTAAGGTGGGAAAATGTTGATAGATATAACCAGCATTAAGAAAAGTTCTGGCCGGGCACAGTGGCTCACCCTGTAATTCCAACACTTTGGGAGGCCAAGGTAGGAGGATCACTTGAGACCAGGAGTTCAAGACCAGCTGGGGCAATGTAGTGAGACCCCATCTCTACAAACAAAAATTTAAATTTAAATTTAAAAACACAAAGTTAGGCATGGTGGCTCACGCCTGTAATCCCAGCACTTTGGGAGGCCAAGGCAGGTGAATTACCTGAGCTCAGGAGTACAAGACCAGCCTGCACAACATGGCAAAAGCCTGTCTCTACATAAAATATATATATACGAAATTTAGCTGCGTGCAATGGTGTGCCACCTGTAGTCCCAGCTACTCAGGAGGCTCAGGCAGGAGAATTGCTTGAGCCTGGGAGGCAGAGGTTGCAGTGAGCCGAGATCACGCCACTGCGCTGCAGCCTGGGCAACAGAGTTAGACACTGTCTCAAAAAAAAGAGAGAGAGAAAGAAGGAAAGAAATTCATTTAAAAGGGTGTTATGTTTTACCCAACATCAGGGTGTTTGCAGTAGAAGCCCACAGCCTTCTCTCTCCACGTAGACATGGTAGCAGTTGTAGGGATTGGTCTTGGTCTCTGTATGTGGTAACATCTGTTTTGTGAGACCTTTAGGAAGGGGCCGTGATTGGGAACTTTAGTGACGGAACACTCTTCAGTCTTGCAAGGATATGTATGAGAAATGAATAACCGTAAAATGGTCCATTTTAAGGTTGAACATATGTGTTGGTTGTAGGTCACATTTATGTAACCTACAACATATATGGAGGTATACCCTCTATCAGCTTTCTGATTTCAGGAACAAGCAGAAGTGGACAGTGAAGGAATGTGAATATTAGCAAGCATATAATAAATCCTGAAGATTTTACACATCTTGTGTTTTTAATTTTTTTTTAATTTTAAATTTTTGTCAGTACATAGTAGGTGTGTGTATTTATGGAGTACATGAGATGTTGTGACACAGGCATGCAGTGTGAAATAAGCATATCATGAAGAATGGGATATCCAACCCCTCAAGCATTTATCCTTTGAGTTACAAACATTCCAATGACACTCTTTATTTTAAAATATACAGTTAGGCCAGGCACGGTGGCTCACACCTGTAATCCCAGCACTTTGGGAGGCCAAGGCAGGCAGATCATTTGAGATCAGGAGTTCAAGACCAGTCTGGCCAACATGAGGAAACCCCATCTCTACTAAAAAATACAAAAATTAGCTGGGTGTGGTGGTGGGTGCCTGTAATCCCAGCTACTCTGGAGACTGAGGCAGGAGAATGACTTGAACCCCACAGCAGAGGTTGCAGTGAGCTAAGATCATGCGACTGCACTCCAGCCTGGGTGACAGCAAAACTCCATCTCAAAAAAAAAAAAAAAAAAAAGTACAATTAAGTTCTTATTGACTATAGTTAGCCTGTTGTGCTACCAAATAGTAGGTCTTATTCTTTCTATTTTTTGTACCCATTAACCATCCCCACCTCCCCCTCAGCCTCCCTGTGCCCTTCCCAGCCTTCAGTAATCATCCTTCCACTCTCTATGACCATGAGTTGAATTGTTTTGATTTTTAGATCCACAAATAAGTGAGAACATGCAGTTTGTCTCTCTGTGCCTGGCTTATTTCATGTAGCATAATGACCTCCAGTTCCATTCATGTTGCAGATGACCAGATCTCATTCTTTTTGTGGCTGAATAGTACTCTATTGTGTATATGTACCATATTTTCTTTATCCATTCATCTGTTGACAGACACTTGGGTTGATTCCAAATCTTGACTATTGTGGACAGTGCTGCCGCAAACATGGAGTGCAGATATCTCTTCCATATACTGATTTTCTTTCTTTTCTTTTCTTTTCTTTTTTTTTTTTTTTTTTTTTGAGACGGAATTTCGTTCTTATTGCCCAAGCCAGCAGTGGCACGATCTTGGCTCACTGCAACCTCCACCTCCTGGGTTCAAGCGATTCTCCTGCCTCAGCCTCCCAAGTAGCTGGGATTACAGGCGTACACCACCATGCCTAGCTAATTTTTTGTATTTTTAGTAGAAATGGGGTTTCACCATGTTGGCCAGGCTGGTCTGGAACTCTTGACCTCAGGTTATCCGCCCACCTTGGCCTCCCAAAGTGCTGGGATTACAGGCATGAGCCACCGTGCCTGGACTACTGATTTCCTTTCTTGTATATACCCAGCAGTGGTATTGCTGGACCACAGGGTAGCTCCGTTTTTAGTTTTTTGAGGAACCTCCAAACTGTTCTCCATAGTGATTTACATTCACTAATTTACATTCCCAACAAAGTGTCCAAGGGTTCCCTTTGTTCACATCCTCACTAGCATTTGTTATTGCCTTTTAGATATAAGCCACTTTAACATACACATCTTATTTAAGCTAAGTAGCTTAATAAAAATAGTGGAATCAACGTATCTTACAAGACATAACCTACAATAGTATGCAACCAATAATAGTCTGTGTCTTTCTGCCTGCCTGCCTGCCCTCCTTTCTAACTTCCTTCTCTCTTCTTTCATTTTTGTGTATTTATTTATATTGTTTTTGAGATGGGGTCTTGCTCTGTCGCCCAGGCTGGAGTGCAGTGGCGCAATCTCAGCTCACTGCAATCTCCACCTACCAGGTTCAAGCGATTCTCCTGCCTCAGCCTCCCTAGTAGCTGGGACTACAGGCATGCACCATCATGCCCAGCTGATTTCTTTTTTGGGTTTTATTGTTGTTGTTGTTTGTTTTTTTGAGACAGAATCTCACTCTGTCACCCAGGCTGGAGTGCAGGGGCACGATCTCGGCTCACTGCAACCTCTGCCTCCCGGGTTCAAGCTATTATCTTGCCTCAGCCTCCTGAGTAGCTGGGATTACAGGTATGCACCACCACGCCTGGCTAATTTTTTGTATTTTTAGTAGAGACAGGGGTGTTTTGCCCTGTTGGCTGGGCTGGACTTTTTTTTTTTTTTTTTTTTGAAACGGAATTTCACTCTTGTTGCCCAGGCTGGAGTGCAGTGTCACAATCTCAGCACACTGCAACGTCTGCCTCCTGGGTTCCAGCGATTCTCCTGCCTCAGCCCCCCAAGTAGCTGGGATTACAGGCACCCGCCACCACGCCCAGCTAATTTTTTGTATTTTTAGTAGAGACGGGATTTCACCATGTTGGCCGGGATGTTCTTGAACTCCTGACCTCAGGTGATTCACCTGCCTCAGCCTCCCAAAGTGCTGGAATTACCACCATGCCCAGTTGGCAGGCTGGTCTTGAACTCCTGGCCTCAAGTGATCAACCCACCTCAGCCTCCCAAAGTGCTGGGATTACAGGCATGAGCCACCACGCCCAGCGTGGACTCGTTGTTGAAAGACATTATTATTTGCCAGGCCCACGTTTGCTGTGTGTTTTGTGTGTTTTGCTATTTCGCTTCCTTACTTTCTTTCTTTCTTATTTATTTATTTATTTATTTATTTATTTATTTATTTATTGGATGGAACGAAGTTTTGCTCTTGTTGCCTGCCCAGGCTGGAGCGCAATGGCGCAATCTCAGCTCACTGCAACCTCTGCCTCCCGGGTTCAAGCGATTCTCCTGCCTCAGCCTCCTGAGTAGCTGGAATTACAGGCGCCCGCCACCACACCCAGCTAGTTTTTGTATATTTAGTAGAGACTGGGTTTCGCCCTGTTAACCAGGCTGGTCTTGAACTTCTGACCTCAGGTGATCCACCCGCCTCGGCCTCCCAAAGTGCTGGGATTACAGGCATGGGCCACCACGCCCAGCCTATTTTGCTTATTTATGGGACCCCACTTAGCTCTTTTCTGCTCATTCCCAGGCCATGGAAGATAGAAGTGTCCTGCTGTCTGCAGACAGTTTTATCTGTAGCCACAGGAGTGCTCAAGAGTATATGAACCGTTAGTCATATAACTGTGCTTATTATGCTTCCTTCATGGCACAGGCCTGCAGCTCTAGATTCTGTCATGCTTCATTACCTCCTTCCTCCAGTGCCCTTCTTCATCTCCTCGTAAATGTCCTTGGCCGGGTGTAGTGGCTCAGGCCTGTAATCCCAGTGCTTTGGGAGGCTGAGGCGGGAGGATCACTTCAGACCAGAGGTTTGAGACCAGCCTGGGTAACATAGTGAGATTCTGTCTCTACAAAAAAAAAAATATTAAAAATCAAAATTAGGCTGGGTGCAGTGGCTGAGCCTGTCATCCCAACACTTTGGGAGGCCAAGGTGGGCGCATCACGAGGTCAGGACCAGTCTAACCAACATGGTGAAACCCCGTCTCTACTAAAAATACAAAAAAATTAGCCGGGTGCGGTGGCGGGCACCTGTAGTCCCAGCTACTCAGGAGGCCGAGGCAGGAGAATGGCGTGAACCCGGGAGGCGGAGCTTGCAGTGAACTGAGATCGCACCACTGCACTCCAGCCTGGGCAAACAGGGTAAGACTCCATCTCAAAAAAAAAAAAATTATTCTTCATCTCCTCAATATATTTACTGGATGAGTCAGCTTGTCAAAACCTGACCCTACTAATCAATTTTAACCTCATTTAAAATGGGACAGGTGGGCTGGGCATGGTGGCTCACGCCTGTAATCCCAGCACTTTGGGAGACCAAGGTGGGCAGATCATGAGGTCAGGAGGTTGAGACCAGCCTGGCCAACATGATAAAGCTCCGTCTCTACTAAAAATACAAAAAATTAGCCGTGCATGGTGGCATGCGCCTGTAGTCCCAGCTCTTCGGGAGACTGAGGCAGAAGAATTGCTTGAACCTGGGAGGCGGGGGTTGCAGTAAGCCAAGATTGCACCACTGCACTCCAGCCCGGGTGACAGAGTGAGACTCTGTCTCAAGAAAAAAAAAAAAAAAAAAAAGGGACAGGAGGCTGAGCACAGTGGCTCATACCTGTAATCCCAACACTGTGGGAGAACAAGAGGGTTAGATCACTTGAGGTCAGGAGTTCACAACCAGCCTGGCCAACATGGTGAAACCCCATCTCTATTAAAACTACAAAAATTAGGGGCCGGGCATGGTGGCTCACACCTGCAATCCCAACACCTTGGGAGGCCGAGGCAGGTAGATCACCTGAGGTCAGGTGTTCAAAACCAGCCTGGCCAACATGGTAAAACCCCGTCTCTACTAAAGATACAAAAATTAGCCAGGAGTGGTGGCATGTGCCTGTAATCCCAGTTACTCTGGAGGCTGAGGCAGGAGAATCACCTGAACCCGGGAGGTGGAGGTTGCGGTGAGCCGAGATTGTGCCACTGCACTCCAGCCTGGGCGACAGAGTGAGACTATGTCTCAAAAAATAAGAAATAAAAAAATTAGCCAGGCGTGGTGGCATGCACCTGTAATCCCAGCTACTTGGGAGGCTGAGGCAGGAGAATCACTTGAACCTGGAAGGCGGAGGTTGTAGTGAGCCGAAATCATGCCACTGCACTCTGGCCTGGGCAACAGGGAGAGACTGCATCTCAGAAACCAAACAAAAAAACAAAACAAAGCATAACAAAAACAACAACAACAACAAAATGGTAAAAGACAGGCACTGTGGCTCGACTTTTAATCCCAGCGCTTTGGAAGGCCAAGGTGGGAGGATTGCTTGAGCCCAGAAGGTTGAGACCAGCCTGGACAATATAGCAAGACCTCACCTCTACAAAAAATAATTTTTAACAAAAATAGCTTAGTATGGTGACATGTGCCTGTAGTCCCAGTCACTTGGGAGGCTGAGGTGGGAGGATTGCTTGAGCTCAGGAATTTGAGGCAACAGTGAGCCATGATTGCACCACTGCACTCCAGCCTGGGTGACAGAGCAAGATTCTGTGTCTTAAAAAAATTGGGCCAGGCACAGTGGCCCACACCTATAATCCCAGCACTTTGGTAGGTCAAGGTGGGTGGATCACTTGAGTCCAGGAATTCAAGACCAGCCTGGACAACATAGTGAGACCCCATCTCTACAAAAAATAAAAAATTAGCTGGGTATGGTGGTGCACACCTTTAGTGCCAGCTACTTGGGAGGCTGAGGCAGGGGGATAGCTTGAGTTCGGAGGTCAAGGCTCCCGTGAGCTACGATTGCGCCACCACACTCCAACCTGGGTGACAGAGTGAGACCCTGTCTCAAATAATAAATAAAGGCATGTCCAGTCATTATGTGCCTCCTAATGGGATGCTACAGGAAGTACACACCACCATCCCTGATATATTAATGCCCTTCCCTCGAAAATGGAAGTCAGACCCCCAGATCTAACTGCTGTTTCACAGGGAATATGGAAATTAAGCACCTGTGAAACTACATCACGAAGATGCAATCCGTCAAATCCAGAAGGTGGGAACTCTACTAATTCAAATGTTTCTTTCTTTTTTTTTTTTTGAGATGGAGTTTCGCTCTTGTTGCCCAGGCTGGAGTGCAGTGTCGTGATCTCGGCTCACTGAAGCCTCTGCCTCCCAGGTTCAAGCAATTCTCCTGCCTCAGCCTCCTGAGTAGCTGGGATTACAGGCATACACCACCACACCCAGCTAATTTTGTATTTTTAGTAAAGACGGGGTTTCTCCATGTTGGTGAGGCTGGTCTCAAACTCCCAACCTCAGGTGATCCGCCCACCTCGGAGAAACCCCGTCTCTACTAAAAATACACAAAAATTAGCTGAATGTGGTGGTGGGTGCCTGTAATCCCAGCTACTTGGGAGGCTGAGGCAGGAGAATCACTTGAACCCAGGAGGTGGAGGTTGCGGTGACCCAAGATCGTGCCTTTGCACTCCAGCCTGGGCAACAACAGTGAAACTCTGTCTCAAAAAAAAAAAAAAAAAAAAAAAATCACTTTTGGTAAGCACTGAATTTGTTAATTTAGAAAAATCACTGCTGGGCACAGTGGCTCACGCCTGTAATCCCAGCACTTTGGGAGGCCCAGGTGGAAGGATCACTTGAGCCCAGGAACTGAAGACCAGCCTGGGCAACATAGTGAGACCCTCCTCTCTACAAATAATATAAAGATTAGC
The DNA here is from genome assembly GCF_008728515.1 of Papio anubis. Taxonomy (NCBI): domain Eukaryota; kingdom Metazoa; phylum Chordata; class Mammalia; order Primates; family Cercopithecidae; genus Papio; species Papio anubis. Next base: position 20,198,958 of record NC_044995.1, read on the forward strand.
TGGGCATGGTTGTGCACACACACTGTGGTCCCAGCTACGTGGGAGGCTGAGATGGGAGGATTGCTTGAGCTGAGGTCGAGGCTGCAGTGAACCATGAACACACCACTGTACTCCAGCCTGGGTGACTGAGCAAGACCATGTCTCAGGAAAAAAAAAAAAAAAAAATTTGAGGCCAGGTGCACTGGCTCATGCTTATAATCTCAACACTTTGGGAGGCCAGGATCACTTGAGGGCAGATCACTTAAGGCCAGGAGTTTGAGACCAGCCTGGCCAACATGGAAGAACCTCGTCTCTACTAAAAATACAAAAAACATTTGCTGGGCGCGGTAGCGGGTGCCTATAACCCCAGCTACTTGGGAGGCTAAGGCAGGAGAATTGCTTGAACCTGGGAGGCAGAGGTTGCAGTGAGCCATTGTACTCCATTCCACTACACTGCACTCCACACACCACTGCACTCCAGCCTGAGCAACAGAGTGAGACTCGGTCTCAAAAAAAAAAAGAGGCCGGATGCGGCCTCACGCCTGTAATCCCAGCACTTTGGGAGGCCGAGGCGGGTGGATCACCTGAGGTCAGGAGTTCAAGACCAGCCTGACCAACATGGAGAAACCCTGTCTGTACTAAAAATACAAAATTAGCCAGATGTGGTGGTGCATGCCTGTAATCCCAGCTACTTGGGAGGCTGAGGCAGGATAATCGCTTGAACCCAGGACGCAGAGGTTGTGGTGAGCTGAGATCGCGCCATTGCACTCTAGCCTGGGCAACAAGAGTGAAACTCCGTCTCACAAAAAAAAAAAATTGAGAACATTGGGGCAATTAGAACTTAATCTGTTGATTGGGAAACTATTGATACATTAATTAAGTATGATAATGATATTCTGAGTATTATGTGTTTTTCTTTTTTTTTTTTTTTTGAGATGGAGTCTTGCTCTGTTGCCCAGGCTGGAGTGCAGTGGCACCATCTCGGCTCATTGCAAACTCCACCTCCCGAGTGCATGCCATTCTCCTGCCTCAGCCTCCCGAGTAGCTGGGACTACAGGTGCCCGCCACCATGCCTGGCTAATTTTTTGTATTTTTCGTAGAGATGAGGTCTCACCGTGTTAGCCAGGATGGTCTCGATCTCCTGACCTCGTGATCCGCCCGCCTCAGCCTCCCAAAGTGCTGGGATTACAGGCGTGAGCCAACGCGCCCGGCTATTATATGTTTTTCTAAGAGAAGTCAATAATCTGTTGGATACTAAAGTATCTGTGGGTGAAGTATTATGATGTGTGGCATGTGAGATTTGCCTCACAGTACATGGGGAGTAAAAGATAGAAGGGAAGAGATGAAACAGGGTGCACCTTGTTAGCTGTTGAAGCAGACTGATGCATATAGGGGGTCATTACTGTATACTTTTGTACTTTTGTGCATTCTGAAAATTTTCATAATAAAAAGTGGAAAAACGTTTCTTAATGTACTCAAATGTGTAGGTTTATTGTTTCAGGGACTGGTGACATTCAGGGACGTGGCCATAGAGTTCTCTCTGGAAGAATGGAAGTGCCTGGAACCTGCTCAGAGGGACTTGTACAGGGAGGTGACTCTGGAGAACTTTGGTCACTTGGCCTCACTAGGTAAGGAGATTGTATCACACAGGCCAGACGGAAAGCAAGGCACTGGGGACTACAACCATGGGGTACTGTTTCCATCTCTGCCTAAATGGGTGAGGAGAGGAAACTGTCACGGGAGATGCTACAAACTACAGCCATGGAGAGGGGACCAGCCAGCAATTGCTGTAGCTACTTCCAGAGCTCCTGGGTTAAAGGAGGGAGAGAGAGGGGTAAGAAATGCCCAGGGCTCGCTCTCCTCCTGTCCGCTGATCTCCGGCTGATGCTTTTTGTCTGCCAAAGCCAATGAGAACCCAGAGGGCATGGGTAATGCAGTTCTTACAGTGAGCTGTTGGGATCCCAGAGCCGGGCACAGAACAAGGCCAGGAGCATCAAGGAATAGATTGGAGGGGAAGGAGGAGTTCATGGAGAGTGATCACCACACATCTACTCCACATAATTCAGGACTACCCTTCTGGAATTTCTGGTTTCTTCATTGTGAATTTCTCGGGTAACTTACAACTTTCTGACTGAATTTCTGGTGACTGAAAAATTGTTTTGTCCTTTGTGGAACTGGAAACAAGTCATTCCACTGGGCACCTAGGTCTTCCCATCCTTCAGACAACCTTCCGCCTGCCTTGTGATTGCATCTTTTCCATGGTGACCAGGGAACTGGGTTTGGATTTTGGAGCAGTCTGATCACACCCTGTTTCTTTTCCTGTAAACAGGACTCTCCATTTCTAAGCCTGATGTCGTCTCCTTATTGGAGCAAGGGAAAGAGCCCTGGATGATTGCAAATGATGTGACAGGACCATGGTGCCCAGGTGAGCGAGGGCTGGTTTCGACAGGGGGAGGTCCCTGGGTGCGTCGACTGACAGGAGCAACTTGAGTTACTGTGGGAAGTTGCCTCAAAGCCCTACTGTGGAAGAAAGGCCTGAAACGTGAAGATGTGGCGAGTAAAGACCTTATTAGCGTCAGCTCCCAAGAGAACCTTGGCCTTCTCCCATTAATTCATCTCTCTTCTCTGTTCTCTCACATTTTCCTTCCTTTTTAAAAAGAGATGTACCTATTTCTTCCCCAGTGGCCACCTTTTTACCTGTACTTTGTATCCTTTTTTTAAGAGGCAGAATCTCACTCTGTCATCCATGCTGGAGTGCAGTGGCATGATCACAGCTCACTGCAGCCTCCATCTCCTGGGCTTAAGCGATCCTCCCACTTTGGGAGGCCAAAGTGAGATTACAGGTGTGAGCCACAGTACCCAGCCAGATCCTTTTTTCTACAAGTATCTTCATCCCTTAGAAAACTTATTTTCTTGACCAGGCATGGTGGCTCATGCGTGTAATCCCAGCACTTTGGGAGGCTGAGGTGGGTGTATCACCTGAGGTCAGGAGTTCAAGACCACCCTGGCCAACATGGTAAAATCCCGTCTCTACTAAAAGTACAAAAATTAGCTGGGCATGGTGGCGGGTGCCTGTAATTCCAGCTACTTGGGAGGCTGAGGCAGGAGAATCTCTTGAACCCGGGAGGCAGAGGTTGCAGTGAGCTGAGATTACGCCATTGCATTCCAGCCCGAGTGACAAAAGTGAAACTCTATCTCAAAAAACAAACCAAAAAAACATTTTCTTGGCTGGACACGGTGGCCCACACCTGTAATCTCAGCACTTTGGGAGGCCGAGGTGGACAGATCACTTGAAGCCAGGAGTTCAAGGCCAGCCTGGCCAACATGGTGAAACCCCATCTCTCCTAAAAATACAGAAATTAGCTGGGCATGGTGGCCGGTGCCTGTAACCCCAGCTACTCAGGAGGCTAAGGCAGGAGAATTGCTTGAACCCAGGAGACAGAGGTTGCAGTGAGCCGAGATTGTGCCACTGCACTCCAGCCTCTGCAACAGTAATTCAGCCATTCATTTATTCTCTTAACTTTTGAGCGGTAGGGTTGTGTAGTGGTTGAGGGCACAGACACTGGAGTCAGACTACCTGAGTTCAAATCCTGGCTCTGCCACTTAGTAGCTCTGTGAGTTTGCATAAATTACTTAAATTCTAGGCCGGGCGCGGTGGCTCAAGCCTGTAATCCCAGCACTTTGGGAGGCCGAGACGGGCAGATCACGAGGTCAGGAGATCGAGACCATCCTGGCTAACCCGGTGAAACCCCGTCTCTAGTAAAAAAAATACAAAAAAATAGCCGGGCGAGGTGGCGAGCGTCTGTAGTCCCAGCTACTCGGGAGGCTGAGGCAGGAGAATGGCGTGAACCTGGGAGGCGGAGCTTGCAGTGAGCCGAGATCCGGCCACTGCACTCCAGGCTGGGCGACAGAGCGAGACTCCGTCTCAAAAAAAAAAAAAAAAAAAAAAAATTACTTAAATTCTCTGTGCTTCAGTTTCCTCCTTGGCAAATGGTATAAAAATATTGCCGTTAGGCTGGACGTGGTGCCTCACCCCTGTAATCCCAGCACTTTGGGAGGCCAAGGTGAGCAGATCACTGGAGGTCGGGAGTTCGAGACCAGTTTGGCCAACATGGTAAAACCCCTTTTGTATTTTGTAAAAATACAAAAATAAGCTGTGCATGGTGGCACACATCTGTGATCCCAGCTACTCTGGAGGCTAAGGCACGAGAATCGCTTGAACCTGGGAGGCGGAGGTTGCAGTGAGCTGAGATCACACCATTACACTCCAGCCTGTACAACAGAGGGAGACTCTGTCTCAAGAAAAAAAAAAAAAAAGAGTTGCTGTTATATGAAATATAGTGTGAAAGTGCCCAGAAAGGCAATTGTGATGACTACATAAATGTTAGTGAGTATTCTCGATTGGCACTTGGTGGACAGTATTGGAATCTGTGAATCCTGAATCACCAGTGACCCTTTCCTAACTTCTCCGCTATTGTTGTCTTTTTTATTTTTTTATTTTTATTTTTTTTTTGAGATGGAGTCTCGCTCTGTCACCCAGGCTGGAGTGCAGTGGCGTGATCTCGGCTCGCAAGCTCTGCCTCCCGGGTTCACGCCATTCTCCTGCCTCAGCCTCTGGCCATTTTTAAATAGTGAAGGGTTTTCACTGTGTTAGCCAGGATGGTCTCAATCTCCTGACCTGCGTGATCCGCCTGCGGCCTCCCAAAGTGGGATTACAGGCTTGCTTCTTTAATTTATTTTATTTATTTATTTGTTTGTACGGCCTGGAGTCTGGCTTTGTCATGCAGGCTGGAATGCAGTGGCATGATCTCCAGTTCGCAAGCTCATTGCTCGATTCACACTGCATTCTCCTGCTGCCAGCCTCCCGAGTAGCTGGGACTACAGGCCCACCACCACACCCGGCTAATTTTTTTTTTTTTTGAGGCGGAGTGCTTGCTCTGCAGGCTGGGTCTGTGGATCTCAGCTTTCACTGCAACTCCATGCCGCGCCATTCTCCTGCCTCAGCCTCCCGGTAGCTGGGACTACAGGCATGCCACCTAAACCCAGCTAGTTTTTGTATTTTTAGTAGAGCTGAGGGGTTTCACCGTGTTAGCCAGGATGGTCTCGATCCTCCTGACCTCATTGATCCAGCCATCTCGGCCTCCCAAAGTGCTGGGATTACAGGCTTGAGCCACCGTGCCCGGCCATTTTTTGTATTTTTTAGTAAAGATGGGGGAGGTTTTCACTGTGTTGGCCAAGGATGGTCGATCTCCTGACCTGGGTGATCTGCCGCCTCAGCCTCCCAAAGTGCTGGGATTACAGGTGTGAGCCCCTTGTGTTGTCATTTTGCTTTTTCATCTGGAATCATTTTTCTCTCTCTATCTGAAGAAGACCCTTCCATTTCCCTCAGTTTTTGTACAGCGCACTGTTTTGTTTTGGTTTTTCTTTAAAATGACATTTTATCAGCCTGAACAACATAGCAAGACCCTTCTCTACAAAAATACAAAATTAGCCAGGCAGAGGCTGACACACCTAGTCCCAGCAATCAGGCTGAGGCAGGAGAATCCTGGGAGATCAAGGCTGCAGTGAGCTATGATCGTGCCGCGGCTCCAGCCTGGGTGACAGAGCAAAACTCCATTTCAAAATAAATAAATAAATAAAATTTTTTGTTTTTCACAGAGGCGGTGTCTCACTCTGTCCTGCAGCTGGAGATGCAGTGGCTCTGCAACCTCCTGGGTTCAAGTAATTCTCCTGTCTCAGCCTCCTGAGTATTACAGGTGCACACTACCACCACCCGGCTAATTGCATATATTCAGTAGATGGGGTTTCACTTGCTTGTTGGCCAGGCTGGTCTCAAACTCCTAAGCTCGGTAACCTGCCCACACCCAGCCTCCCAAAGTGCTGGGATTACAGGCATGAGCCACCACGCAGCCAGCTGATCCTCTTAATGAAGTTTTTGTGAATTGTCTCTCCTTAGGTGTTTGTCTAATTTTCTCCGCGATTGAGATTCTGCATTTTAACAAGAATATATCGCAGAAGTGATGTTGTATTCTTCTCTGTGTATCGCATATCAGATAATATCAACATGCCATATTACTGGTGCTGTTCATTTTGATCACTTGAGCCAGATAGGTGCTGTTCTTTGGGAGGCAAGGCGGATCCTAGGGTCAGGAGTTGAGACCAGCCTGGCCAATATGGTGGCTGTCTCCACTAAAAATACAAAGTGGCTGGAAACGTCAGTAACGAGGTATAGTCCCAGCTACTCGAGGGAGTCAAGGAGAATTACTTGAACCTGAGGAAACAAGTGCAGTAATGTGAGCTGCAGGATTCTCCACTACACTCAGCAAGCGAAGATAGATGCTGTTCACTTTCATCACTTGGTAAATAGGGCCTCTCTTGTTCTCCCTGTAAAAGGTTTCCATTTGTAATTGATAAATATCTTATGGCGAAATATACTTTCACACTAGGCAAATGTGCTGTTTTTCCTCTTTGGCATCCATCACTAGACCTTGTCTGCCGCCAGCTATTACTCTGTCACTTGCCTAATGTTGATTTTCTGTTATATTTCTTCACCATTTATTAATTAGATTCTTTTGGTAAGGAAGAAATCCCTAGCCCTCCTATTCACTTATTTTGTTTGTTTGTTTTGTTTTGCTTTTGAGAATGGTCTGCAGCTCAATAGCCAGGCTGGGTGCAGTGGTCGCGACCTCTGCTCACTGTCTGCCTCCCGGGTTCCGCGCCGTTCTCCTGCCTCAGCCTCGAGTAGCTGATACAGGCTCCCACCACCACACCTGGCTAATTTTTGTGTATATTCCCAGTAGAGGCAGGACACCATGTGCTTAGGGATGGTCTTGATCTCCTGACCAATGGCAGTCCACCCACCTCAGCCTCCCAAAGTGCTGGATTATAGAGAGGCGTGAGCCACTGCTCCTGGCCTCCCATTCATTTATTAATTCAATGATTTCTTTATATCACTGATGAGTTCATGGGTATTTATTTTTATTCTATGGGCTATAGTCACTGCCTTTCATGGTTTATTTCCCTTGCTCTCCCAATTGTTTTAGGCTTTGGCCCTTGAGAACTCCGTAAGCTTGGCTCTGGGTTCTCTCAACCGCCCCTCATTCTCTTTTGTGTACTTCCATGTTTCTGGTACCACAGCATGTTCCATGGTTATTTCAGATTTTTCTTGCCTCCAGCCCTTAAATCAGCCAGTTTCTCAAAAGGTGCTGGCTCCTTTTACTGAGAAAATGGTCCAGGAGGCAGAGGGTTCCTTCAGAGAGCGGGGCCGCCCACTGCCTCCAACCTGGGCAACAAGAATGGGACTCCATCTCAGGAAAAAAAAAAAGAAAAAATGATAGGAAATCATTATCTTTGAAGTTTTTCTAAGCAAAAGCAAGACACAAGATCTTTACACCGTCATTTACTTCCCTGTGCCCTAGACCGGGGTTGGCAAACACTGCAATCTGTGGGTCAAATAAATGCAGTCCATAACCAGTTTTCCTTACAGCTCTAGAGCCAAAGAACAGTTTTGGTTTATTTTGAAAGTGTTAAAAAAAAAAAAAAAGGCCGGGCGGTGGCTCAAGCCTGTAATCCCAACTTTGGGAGGCCGAGGCAGGCTGGGATCACGAGGTCAGGAGATCCCGAGACCATCCCTGGCTAACACAGTGGTGAAACCTCTACTAAAATACAAAAAAAAAAAACTAGCGAGGCTGAGCTGGTGAGGCGCCTGTAGTCCCAGCTACTCGGGGAGGCTGAGGCAGGAGAATGGCGTGAACCGGAGGCGGAGCTTGCAGTGAGGCGAATCCGACCACTGCACACTCTCCAGCCTGGGTGACAGAGGCAGACTCTAGTCTCAAAAAAAAAAAAAAAAAAAAAGAATATGCTATAGAGACTTTATGTCCCACAAACCCTAAACATTTATCATCAGGCCCTTCACAGAAAAGAAGTTTGCTTTTATGGTTTTTTGGGGCGAACCTGGCTCTGTCGTAGGCAAATCATGTGCCCCTCAACCTCCCTCCCGTATGAACTGCTCTATTTGGTTTTTGTCGACACCAATGAAGACGTTTCGATGTGATGTTCATCATTACCATCGGCTATGGTTTTTGAGTGGGGAGTCTCACTCTGTCACCCACGCTGGAGTGCAGTGGCACAATCTCAGCTCATTGCAACCTCAGCCTCCCAGGTTCAAGCAATTCTCCTGTCGCTTCCCAAGTTCGAAGTAGTTGGGACTCTGAGGAATTAATGCCACCCACACCGACTAATTTTGTATTTTTGGCAGACAGGATTTCGCCAAGTTGGCCGGGCTGGTCTCAAACTCCTGACCTCAAGTGATCCATACACCTAGGCCTCCCAAAGCTCCCAAAGTGCTGGGATTACAGGCATGAGCCACTGCACTTGGCCTTCCCACTTTCACTTCTAAGGACCCTTGTGAATACATTGTATCCACCCAGATAAACCAGGATAATCTCGCCATCTCATGGTGGTCAACTGATTAGCCTTTCTGTTTTTTTTCTTTGAGATGGAGTTTCGCCCTTGTTGCCCAGGCTGGAGTGCAATGGCGAGATCTCTACTCACCACAACCTCCGCCTCCCAGGTTCAAGTGATTCTCCTGCCTCAGCCTCCTGAGTAGCTGGGATTACAGGCACCCACCACCACACCCAGCTAATTTTGTATTTTTGGTAGAGATGGGGTTTTTCCATGTTGGTCAGACTGGTTTCAAACTCCTGACCTGAGGTGATCCACCTTCCTCGGCCACACAAAGTGCTGAGATTACAGGCATGAGCCACTAAGCCCTGCCCTAATTAGCAGTCTGAATTCGAACTCCCCTTGCTGTGTGACATACCACTCATAGGTTCCAGGAATAAAGACACAGACATCTTTGAGTGCCGTTATCCCACCTACCACATTCTATATGTGTCTTTTTGAGCAAAGTTAATTGAATATGCATAAATTAACAATGTATGGACGGGCGCAGTGGCACACGCCCGTAATCCCAGCACTTTGGGAGACTGATAGGCGGATCACTTGAGGTCAGGAGTTCGAGACCAGTCTGGTCAATATGGCAAAACCCCATCTCTACTAAAAATACAAAAATTAGCCAGGTGTGGTGGCAGGCACCTGTAATCCCAGCTACTCAGGGGGCTGAGACAAGAGAATCGCTTGAACCCGGGAGGCAGAGGTTGCAAGGAACCAAGATCGATCGCGTGTCTTTACTCTAGCCTTGGTAACAGAACAAGGCTCCATCTCAAAAACAAAACAAAACAAAACAAAAACAAGTTTATGCGTGCGACTCTACTGTAATTCCATATTAAAATATTAAGCCTATTGCTGTTGATTCCATAAAAGTGTTCTTGTCTTTCACAGAATATTTGCTTGGTGTGTTTTCTAATTCCTTGCAGTTCTGAAAAAATAACAATCTTTTATTAATTAGATTTTTTTAAATTGTGATAAAATATACATTACATAACGGGCCGGGCGTGGGGGCTTATGCCTGTAATCCCAGAACTTTGGGAGGCCAAGGCGGGCAGATCGCCTGAGGTCAGGAGTTCCAGGCCAGCCTGGCCAACAAGGTGAAACCCCGTCTCTACTAAAAATACAAAAATTACCCAGGCATGGTAGCAGGCACCTGTAATCTCAGCTACGCGGGAGGCTGTGGCAGGAGAATCGCTTGAACCCGGGGAAGGCAAAGGTTGCAGTGAGCTGAGATCACACCACTGCACTGCACTCCAGCCTGGGCAACAGAGTGAGACTCTGTCTCAAAAAAAAAAAAAAAAAAAAAAAAGAGAGAGAGTGTGAGTTTTCATCTGAGACCTTAAGGATGAGAAAAGCAGCAAAAAGCCCAGGACAGGATTCTTGATAGATGGAAGAACCTGATGAGAGATCTGAGATGGAAAAGGCCTAGATGTATTTTACATGCTCATAGATGGCTGGTGGTTTTGTAGACTGGGAGGAAAGGGGAGAATGTTCAATGTGAAGAGGCCCTGCTCTCGCTGAGACAGAGTGGTGACAAAAACAAGCAGGGACCTGTTTTGCCAAGAGCCCTGAGAGCCATGGCAGTGAGTTTGTAATTTTTTTTGTTTGTTTGTTTGAGACAGAGTTTTGCTCTGTTGCCCATGCTGGAGTGCAGTGGGGCAATCTCAGCTCACCACAACTTCTGCCTCCCGGATTCAAGTGATTCTCCTGCCTCAGCCTCCCAAGTGTTGGGATTACAGGCATGCGCCACCACAGCCGGCTAATTTTGTATTTTTAGTAGAGACGGTGTTTCTCCATATTGGTCAGGCTGATCTCGAACACCTAACCTCAGATGATCCACCCACCTCGGTCTCCCAAAGTGCTGTGATTACAGACGTGAGCTACCGCACCCAGCTTCTTTTTTTTTTTTTTTTTTTTTCTGAGATGGACTCTTACTCTGTCCCCCAGGCTGGCATGAAGTGGTGCCATCTTGGCTCACTGCAACCTCTGCCTCTTAGGTTCAAGTGATTCTTGTGTCTCGGTCTCCCAAGTAGCTGGGATTATAGGCACCTGCCACCATGCCGGCTAATTTTTGTATTTTTTAGTAGAGAAGGGTTTCTCCATGTTGTCTGGGCTGGTCTTGAACTCCTGACCTCAAGCGATCCACTTGCCTTGGACTCCCAAAGTGCTGGGATTAAGGCATGAGCCACCTTGCCTGGCCTTTGGAATTAATTCTAAATGCACCGAAATGGGAAGGTAGTGAAATGTTTAAGCAGAGATTTTCATTTTGATTGACATCAATTTTATGTGGTGGGAAGTGTTGAAAATATAGATACCTTATTTACATGAAATGTCCAGAACAGGCAAATTTATAGAGACAAAATTAGTAGCTCTCTGCCAGTAATGGTTGCCAGGGACTGGAGGGAATAGGGAATGGGGAGCGACTGCTTAAGGGGCAGGGGGTTTCTATTTGGAGTAATACAAATGTTCTCCGCCAGGGGAGGTGGCTCACGCCTGTAATCCCAGCACTTTGGGAGGCCAGGGCGGGTAGATTGTTTGAGGTCAGGAGTTCGAGACCAGCCTGGCCAATATGGTGAGAGCCCATCTCTACTAAAAATACAAAAATTAGCCGGGAGTGGTGGCGCATGCCTGTAATCCCAGCTACTCAGGAGGCTGAGGCAGGAGAATCACTTGAACCCAAGAGGCGGAGGTTGCAGTAAGCCAAGATTGTACCAATGCACTCCAGCCTGGGAGACAGAGCAAGACTCTGTCTCAAAACAGAAAAGAAATTGAGAACCCCTGGTTTAATCTGTCTTCTTGCTCCCTTCTGGCACTGTATGAGCTCTTCATATAGTGTGCTTTCATGTACTTTTTTGAAATTGTATAATATTTGAGACGTATATAAGCCATTCACTTTCTATGGTTATTATTATTATTATTATTATTATTATTATTTTCTAAGACGGAGTCTTGCTCTGTCACCCAGGTTGGAGTGCAGTGGCATGATCTTGGCTCACTGCAACCTCTGCCTCCCGGGTTCAAGCGATTCTCCTGCCTTAGCCTCCCCAGTAGCTGGGATTACAGGCGCCCACCACCATGTCTGGCTAATTTTTGTATTTTTAATAGAGATGGGGTTTCACCGTCTTGGCCAGGTGAACTCCCGACCTTGTGATCCACCTGCCTCAGCCTCCCAAAGTGCTGGGAATACAGATGTGAGCCACTGCACCCGGCCTCTATAGAGTTTTTTATTTCTCATAGAAAAGGAGCACAGCTTGTATTTATCTTTTTCTTATTTTTCAGACTTGGAGTCCAGGTGTGAGAAATTTCTACAAAAAGATATTTTTGAAATCGGGGCATTCAACTGGGAGATAATGGAAAGCCTTACATGCTGTGACCTGGAGGGCTCCGATTTTAGAGCTGACTGGGAATGCGAAGGCCAGTTTGAGAGACAAGTCAATGAAGAGTGCTATTTTAAGCAAGTGAACGTCGCCTATGGACATATGCCCGCGTTCCAGCATCACAGGTCTCACACTGGGAGCAGGGAGACTGGTGAGAAACTGATGGAATGTCGGGAATGCGGGAAAGCATTTAGCCGCGGCTCACACCTTATTCAACATCAGAAAACTCACACTGGTGAAAAACCCTTCGGGTGTAAGGAATGTGGGAAGGCCTTCAGCCGTGCCTCACACCTTGTTCAGCATCAGAGAATTCACACAGGTGAGAAACCTTATGACTGTAAGGACTGTGGGAAGGCCTTCGGTCGTACGTCAGAACTTATTCTGCATCAGAGACTTCATACTGGTGTCAAACCTTATGAATGCAAAGAATGTGGGAAGAGCTTTAGGCAGCATTCCCAGCTGATTCTGCATCAAAGAACTCACACAGGCGAGAAACCCTACGTATGTAAAGACTGTGGCAAGGCTTTCATTCGTGGCTCCCAACTCACTGTGCATCGGAGAATCCACACGGGCGCCAGACCCTATGAGTGTAAAGAATGCGGGAAAGCCTTTAGACAGCATTCCCAGCTGACCGTCCACCAGCGCATCCACACTGGTGAGAAACCCTACGAGTGTAAGGAATGCGGAAAGGGCTTTATTCACAGCTCAGAAGTTACCCGACATCAAAGAATTCATTCTGGGGAGAAACCCTATGAGTGTAAAGAATGTGGGAAGGCCTTTAGACAGCACGCCCAGCTCACACGACATCAGAGAGTCCATACTGGCGACAGACCCTATGAATGTAAGGACTGCGGGAAGGCATTCAGTCGTAGCTCATACCTCATTCAACATCAAAGAATTCATACAGGCGACAAACCCTACGAATGTAAGGAATGCGGGAAGGCCTTTATTCGTGTTTCACAACTGACTCATCATCAGCGAATCCACACTTGCGAGAAACCCTATGAATGCAGGGAGTGTGGAATGGCCTTTATTCGTAGTTCACAACTTACCGAACATCAGAGAATGCATCCTGGTATCAAACCTTACGAATGTAGAGAGTGCGGGCAGGCATTTATTCTTGGCTCCCAACTCATTGAACACTACAGAATTCATACTAGTTAGAAAGCCTCGAGTGTGAGTGATAAAGAGAAGCCTTTATGTGGAGTTCACATCTGGCTCAGTACTAGGTAATTTTTAATGTAGTGTAATTAATGTCAGAAAACACCTGTCACTTCCATGATAGAACATCAGAAAACTCACACCCAAAGAAAATTCAATAAATGTGGGAATTCTTTTTGCCTCACTCAGTGTTTCCTAAGCATCAGATAATCTGTGCTAAAAAAAAAAAAAAAAAAAAAAAAGGAATACAGAAAAGCTGCTTCTTGCCATTCAAAATATGTTAAGTTTCTGAGAATTTCTAACACAAAATGACCCTATTAAAAGATTCTGTGGCCAGGCGCGGTGGCTCACACCTGTAATCCCAGCGCTTTGGGAGGTCGAGGCTGGCAGATCATTTGAGGTCAGGAGTTTGATACCAGCCTGGCCAATGTGGTGAAACCCCGTATCTACTAAAAATACAAAAATTAGCCAGGCATGGTGGCAGGTGCCTGTAATCCCAGCTACTCAGGAGGCTGAGGCAGGAAAATCATTTGAACCCAGGAGGCAGAGGTTGCAACAAGCCGAGATCACACCATTGCATTCCAGCCTGGGTGACCAGGGCAAAACTCTGTCTCAAAAAAAAAAAAAAAGATTCTGTGACTGTGCCTTTCATTATGGCATATACCTTACTTAGCAGTGCTCACTTCCCCTGATTATGGACTACATAGCATAATTGGGCAAGTTATGCAATCTCTTTGTCCCTCAGTTTACTTTTTTTTTTTTTTTTGAGACAAAGTCTAGCTCTGTCACCAGGTTGGAGTGCAGTGTTGCGATCTCAGCTCGCTGCAACCTCTGCCTCCTGGGTTCAAGCGATTCTTCTGCCTCGGCCTCCTAAGTAGCTGGGATTACAGGCACGCGCTGCCACGCCCAGCTAATTTTTGTATTTTTAGTAGAGATGGGGTTTCACCATGTTGGCCAGGATGGTCTTGATCTCCTGACCTCATGATCTGCCCACCTTGGCCTCCCAAAGTGCTGGGATTACAGGTGTGAGCCACCGCGCCTGACCCAGTTTACTTATTTTTAAGTGGTGATTATTATGCCTAACTAATAGAATTTTTATGAGGACTAAATTAGATTATTTTATGTAAAGCCTTAGAAGTAATACCTGGCACACACACGTGCTCAGTAAATATTAGCTATTGTCATTAATTTTATTATCAGTATCACTGATAAGGAGTTTGTATGAGGGGAGAGGCTTATGAATGTATCACATATCCAAAAGTCTTCATGACCAGTTGTTATGATCATTTATTCTGAAAAATAGTGGGAAAGCATAATTATTATGAGGCCTTCAATCAAAAGGTTAGAAATTCAGAAGATTAGAAATTAACAGAAGAGTGGCCTGGTAAGGTGGCTCACACCTGTAATCTCAGCACTTTGGGAGGCTGAGGCAGGCGGATCACTTGAGGTCAGGAGTTTGAGACCAGCCTGGCCAACATGGTGAAACCCCGTCTCTACTAAAAATACACAAATTAGCCAGGTGCAGTGGTGCATGCCTGTAATCCCAGCACTTTGGGAGGCCGAGGCAGGTGGATCACCTGAGGTCAGGAGTTCAAGACCAGTTTGACCAACATGGCAAAACCTCTCTACTAAAAAATACAAAAGCTAGCCAGGTGTGGTGGCGTGTGCCCGTAGTCCTTGAGGCTAAAGCATGAGAGGCTTGAGACTCCATCTGTACTAAAAGTACAAAAATTAGCCGAGAGTGGTGGTATGCACCTGTAATCCCAGCTGCTTGGGAGGCTGAGACAGGAGAATTGCTTGAACTCAGGATATGGAGGTTGCAGTGAGCCGAGACTACACCATTGCACTCTAGCCTGGGCAACAAGAGAGAAACTACATCCCTCCACCTCCCAAAAAAATTAGGCGTGATGGTGCACGGCCATAGTCCCAGCTACTCGGGAGGCTGAGGCAGGAGAATCGCTTGAACCTAGGAGGTGAAAGTTGCAGTAAGCCGAGATCATGCCACAGCACTCCAGCCTGGGCGACAGAGCAAGAATGAGTCTAAAAAGAAAAAAAAAAAAAAAAAAAAGGCAGCAGCAGCTAATTTTAAATGAAATGTCTGAAACTTTACGTCCTGAATTCATGATGATTTCAGACTGTTGATACTTTGTCCCCATGACATCACAATGATGGGGAATGGAGCCTCGATCCAAAGTGAAATCCGGATCAGGGTTTGCCAATGAGTCTGGAATCTCAAGAAACTGATCCCCTTAGCTCTTGGGGTAGCCAGCCAATGTCTGGGGCAGGGGCCAGCTGCACTTTGATACCAGCTGTCTTACCAATTGTCTGTATGTGCTGTGGCCTACAAAAGGTTAGAAAGCAATGTTCTGTATGTCATTTTCCCTTAAGTTGTTTAATGATTAAAATGTTCTTTTGGAGGGGCTCAAAGCTATGACATGAAAAATTGTCACTCTAAGGTCAGGCATGGTGGCTCACGCCTGTAATCCCAGCACTTTGGGAGGCCGAGGCGGGTGGATCATTTGAGGTCAGGAGTTCGAACCAGCTTGGCCAACATGGTGAAATCCCTTCTACTAAAAATACAAAAATTAGGCATGGTGGCGCACGCCTTTAATCCCAGCTACTCGGGAGGCTAAGGCAGGAGAATTGCTTGAGCCTGGGAAGTGGAGGTTGCAGTGAACTGAGATCACGCCACTGTACTCCAATCTGGGCGACAGAGTGAGACCCTGTCTCAAAAAAAAAAAAAAATTGTCACTCTGAATAGTTAAAGCACAGTCACAGGATAAAATTGTTAAAGTTACAATTTGTTGTTGTTGGGTTTTTTTGCTTTGTTTGTTTTTTGAGACCGAGTCTCACCCATGCTGGAGTACAGTGGTTCAATCTCAGCTCACTGCAACCTCTGCCTCCCAGATTCAAGCAATTCTTCTGCCTCAGTCTCCCAAGTAGCTGGGATCACAGGCGCCCACCATCACGCCCAGCTAATTTTTGTATTTTTAGTAGAGCCAGGGTTTCACCATGTTGCCCACACTGGTCTCAAACTCCTTGACCTCAAGTGATCTGCCCACCTCGGCCTCCCAAAGGGCTGGGTTTAAGGCGTGAGCCACTTCCTGGCCTAAAGTTACAATATGGTATGCAGACATAAGTGAATCTTCACACAGTAGCGCTATGCCTTTCCCACCCCATTACCTTTTATGGAACAATCACTAACACCGAGTTCTTGTATATAGTTTCTGATTTTTAATTTGCATAAACATGTAATCCCAGCACTTTGGGAGGCTGAGGAAAGCAGATCACTTGAGGTCAGGAGTTCGAGACCAGCCTGGCCAACATGGTGAAGCCTTGTCTTAACTAAAAAATACAAAAATTAGCCAGGTGTGGTGGCTCATGTCTGTAGTTCTAGCTACTTGGTAGGCTGAGGCATGAGAATCACTTGAACCCAGAAGGCAGAGGCTGCAGTGAACCGATATCCTGCCACTGCACTCCAGCCTGGGTGACGGAGTGGAGACTCCATCTGAATAATAATTATTATTAATATTTGCATAAGCATAATGTACTCTTTATACAGATATTTTACACAAGTGATAGCAAATTTCAACACATTGCTATTTTTGCTTATGCATACGTGTTGAAGATTAGACCATATTGGTACATATATGGCTGCCTCATTTTTTTTTAACAACTCCTTAGGATTCCATCATCTGTGTGTTTCATAATTTATTTAACATTATCAATTTTTTTTTTGAGACGGAGTCTCACTCTGTGACCCAGGTTGGAGTGCAGTGGCGTGATCTCAGCTTACTGCAACCTCCACCTCCCAGGTTCAAGCGATGGTCCTGCCTCAGCCTCCCAAGTAGCTGAGACTGCAGGTGCGAGCCACCACGCCCGGCTAATTTTTGTGTTTTTAGTAGAGACGGGGTTTGACCATGTTGGCCAGGCTGATCTCCAACTCCTGACCTCAGGTAATCTGCCAGCCTTGGCCTCCCAAAGTGCTAGGATTACAGGCGTGAGCCACCTCATACGGCCATTTTTTTTTTTTTTTTTTGAGACAGAGTTTCGCTTTGTTGCCCACGTTGGAGTGCAGTGGCATGACCTTGGCTCACTGCAACCTCTGCCTCCTGGGTTCAAGAAATTCTGCTGCCTCAGCCTCCTGAGTAGCTGGAATTACAGGCACCTGCTACCACGCCTGGCTCATTTTTGTATTTTTAGTAGTGACAAGGTTTCACTATGTTGGCCAGACTGGTCTCAAACTCCTGACCTCAAGTGATCCACCCACCTTGGCCTCTCAAAAGTGCTGGGATTACAGGCATGAGCCACTATGCCCAGACTTTCCATTATTTTTTGTTCTTTCAAACAATCCCATAATATTTCCCTTGCACATATTTTGTACATGTGTAACATATCTTTAAGGTAAACTCCTAGAAGTGGAAATGCTAGATAAAAATGTAAATTTTTGGCCAGGCGCAGTGGGTCACACCTGTAATCCCAGCACTTTGGGAGGCTGAGGCGGGGGCGGCAGGGGGTGGGGATCACAAGGTCAAGAGATAAAGACTGTCCTGGCCAACCTGGTGAAACCTCATCTCTTCCAAAAATACAAAAAATTAGCTAGTGACAGAGCGAGATTCCGTCTCAAAAAAAAAAAAAAAAAAAAAAAAAGTAACTTTTTAAAACTTTCTGTCATAAAAAAATCTGAACATGTACAAAAATACACGGAATCTTATAATGAACCCCAGCAGCCTCATCACCAGCTTCAAGAATTATCAGCTCATGGCCAGGCTTGCTTTGTCTGTATATCCACTTCTCTCATCTTTGTGTTATTTTTGAAGTTAATACCAGATGTATGATTTCATCCATAAACATTTCATACATTTCTCTAAAACACATGACAACATTAGAAAATATTTTCACTCCTTAAAAAAAAAAAAAAAATAGGCCTGGCGCAGTAGCTCATGCCTGTAATCCCAGCACTTTGGGAAGCCGAGGTGGGCACATCACCTGAGGTCAGGAGCTCGAGACCAGCCCGACCAATGTGAAACCCCAACTCTACTAAAATACAAAAATTAGCCAGCCGTGGTGGTGGGTGCCTGTAATCCGAGCTACCCGGGAGGCCAAGACAGGAGAATCCCTTGAACACAGGAGGCGGAGGTTGCAGTGAGCTGAGATTGCACCATTGCACTCCAGCCTGGGCAACAAGAGCGAAACTGCATCTCAAAAGAAAAAAAAATGATGTTACCACCTTAATGCCATTACATGTATGATAGTGTTCAAATTTTTGTTTCATAAATGTCAGTTTTAGAAAAAATTACCAGGATCCAAATGATGTTCTCAAATTGCAGTTGATATGTCTCTTATTTCTGAATCTATTATACTCAATCTATTCTCCCTTACTGGGTTTTTTTGCAACTTCTTGTTTTTTGAAGAAACTAGGTAATTTGCCTCGTAGAGCTTCTCCAAGTCTGGTTTTTGCTGGCTGCATCTGCATGGTGTAGTTTAACATGCTCTTCTATTCCTAGTATTTCCTGTAAATTGGTAGTTGAGATTTAGAGGACTGGTCAGATTGAGGTTCTTTTTTTGTTAAGATTATTTATAAGTGGTTAATATTAGGAGCCATAATATTTAGGTGTTGCTGTTTTTGTGATGTTGGCAACCATTGATGTTTAATTGATAAATCTGTTCATTAGAGGTTGCAAAATGGTGATATCTTATTATTCATTCTTTCCTTATTAGCTAGAATATTCTTATGAAGAAAAAACTTCTGGCCTGGTGCAGTGGCTCACACCTGTGATTCCAGCACTTTGGGAGGCCGAGGCAGGTGGATCACTTGAGGTCAGGAGTTTGAGACCAACCTGACCAACATGGTGAAACCCCCTCTCTACTAAAAATACAAAATTAGCTGGGTATGGTGGCGCACGCCTATAATCCCAGCTACTTGGGAGGCTGAGGCAGGAGAATCACTTGAACCTGGGAGGCAGAGGTTGCAGTGAGCTGAGATCGTGCCATTGCACTCTAGCCTGGGCAACAAGAGTGAAACTCCGTCTCAAAAAAAAAAAAAGAAAGAAAGAAAAAAAGAAACACTTTCCTTCAGCTACTATTTAGTACCCAATGATACAGTAAAGAAACACAGCAGGCCGGGCGTTTTGGCTCACGCCTATAATCCTAGCACTTCGGGAGGCCAAAGTGGGCGGATTGCCTGAGCTCAGGAGTTCCAGACCAGCCTAGGCAACACGGCCATCTCAGTTAAAATACAAAAACTTAGCCAGGCTTGGTGGTGTGTGCCTGTAGTCCCAGCTACTCAGGAGGCTGAGTCAGGAGAATTGCTTGAACCTGGGAGGCAGAGGTTGCAGTGAGCCAAGATCGCATCACTGCACTCCAGCCTGGGTGACAGAGCAAGACTCCTCCAAAAAAAAAAAAAAAAAAAAAAGGGAAAAGAAAAGAAACGCAGGATAAATGCTTCTTTCTCTTTCTTGGTTTTCATAATAATGAATTGAGGCCAGGCAGGGTGGTTCATGCCTGTAATCTCAGCACTTTGAGAGGCCAAAGCAGGCAGATCACTTGAGGTCACTAAAAATGCAAAAATTAGCCGGGCAGGGTGGCGCATGCCTGAAATCCTAGCTACTCGGGAGGCTGAAGCAGGAGAATTGCCTGAACCCAAGAGGTGGAGGTTGCAGTGAGCCGAGATTGCGCCACTGCACTCCAGCCCAGGTGACAAGAGAGAAACTCTGTCTCAGAAATAATAATAATAATGAATCGGTTTCCCCAGCATTCTGCCATGGTAGCTGATGAATTTAGATGCAGGGGTGTGTGTTTGTGTGTGTGATGTTTAATGTGTTTCAGTTCATTTAAGTTGCACCCTCAGTGATGCTCAAATGCCTCCATGTTGGGTGTGGAAGAGTCTCTTCCAGCTGGCTCCTGTGTCCTTTTGCTATGACCCAGTCATCTTTGATCATTTGCCTGTTGTCTGCCACCACGAGATGTTCCAAGCTCATCTTGTTCATTTCCTGTCTCTCACCATTAAGTCGCCATTTTCCAAGGAGCCCTCTTCTTTCCTTTTGGAATTTTGGTACTTTCCCAAATGGTATTTGGAAACCACAATCAGGTTGTTAGGAGTGCTTCCTGCTCCTGGTTGGCCATGTTTAAGATGTGTGTATATATGTGTGTGTGTGTATATATATATATATATATATATATATATATATTTTTTTTTTTTTTTTTTTTGAGACGGAGTCTCGCTCTGTCGCCCAGGCTGGAGTGCAGTGGCCGGATCTCAGCTCACTGCAAGCTCCGCCTGCCGGGTTCACGCCATTCTCCTGCCTCAGCCTCCCGAGTAGCTGGGACTACAGGCGTCCGCCACATCGCCCGGCTAGTTTTTTGTATTTTTTAGTAGAGACGGGGTTTCACCGTGTTTGCCAGGATGGTCTCGATCTCCTGACCTCGTGATCCACCCGTCTCGGCCTCCCAAAGTGCTGGGATTACAGGCTTGAGCCACCGCGCCCGGCCAATGTGTATATATTTTAAGCCATTCTATAGACATTGCTCAAGTGCCTTCAGGAAGATTATGCACCTGTGTATCTACCTACTGTAGAAGAGATCCCAAAGCCATGCTCATCCAATCCTGGAGAATCATTTATTTTGAACATAGACCATTGAACAGGTGAAAAATGGAAAAGTCACTTTTGTTTACATTTGCATTCCTTCAATAATGATAAAGTTACCATTTGTTCGCATATTTGTTGACCATCGGAATTGATTTTAGCACAGTGCCTGAAACATAGTAGGTGCTCAATAAATATTTGTTAATTGAATAAATTACTTGTATGTTCATATCATTTGTTCATTTAATATGGGGAGGGGTCATTTTTTTTTTTACTTAAAAGAGCTATTTTTTGAAAGGATTACATGTGTATAAAGTTCCTAGCACCATGCCTGATGCATGCATTGCCATTTATGTCTCTGGTGACTGGCTTTTTTTTTTTTTTTTCTACTTTAAGAGAGAAGGGACCGGGTGCGGTGACTCACACCTGTAATCCCAGCACTTTGGGATGCCAAGATGGGCAGATTACCCAAGGTCAGGAGTTCAAGACCAGCCTGGCCAACATGGTAAAACCCTGTCTCTACTAAAAATGCAGAATTAGCCAGGGGTGGTGGCGTGCACCTGTAATCCCACCTTCTCGGGAGGCTAAGGCAAGAGAATCGCTTGAACCTGGGAAGCGGAAGATGCAGTGAGCCAAGATCGCAGCACTGCACTCCAGCCTGGATGACAGAGCGAGACTCTATCTTAAAAAAAAAAAAAAAAAAAAGGAAAAAGAATAATAAGGAGGCCAGGTGTGGTGTCTCATTCCTATAATCCCAGCATTTTGGGAGGGGCCAGTGGAAGGATCACTTGAGGCCAGGAGTTGAGACCAACCTGGGCAACATAGCAAGACACTATCTCCAAAAAATTTAAAAATTGGCCAGGTGTAGTGGCACACCTGTAGTCCCAGCAGTACTCAGGAGGCTGAGGAAGGAGGATCACTTGAGCCCAGGAGTTTAAAGCTGCTGTAAGCTATGATCCTGTCTCTTGCACTCCAACCTGGGCAAGAGTGAGACCCTGTCTCAAAAAAAAAAAAAACAAAAGAGAGAAAGATAAGGAATTTGGCCAGGCATGATAGCTTATGTCTGTAATCCCAGCACTTTGGGAGGCTGAGGTAGGCAAATAGCTTGAGCCCAGGAGTTCAAGACCAGCGTGGGCAACACAGTAAAACCTCATCTCTACAAAAAATACAAAAATTAGCCAGACGTGCTGATATGCACCTGTAGTCCCAGCAACTCAGGAGGCTGAGGTGGGAGGACTGCTTGAAACCAGAAGGCTGAGATTGCACCACTGCATTTCAGCCTGGGCAATAGACCAAGAACGTCTCAAAAAAAAAAAAATATATATATATATATGTGTGTGTGTGTGTGTGTGTGTATGTGCAGCTGTGCTTCTGCAAGAAGGGCCTAGACTCACCACGTCTTGAGAAGAGAATGGCCACTTCATGGGGTGTAACTTTTTCATGCTGATGGTAACCTGTGTTTGCAGCAGGCTGGGTTTATCTTCCTGTCTTCATGCACTCCATCGAGGTCAGAGTCAGGGCCTTGTGTGGAATTCTGTTGGATGCAGAAAGCACTGGAACTTGAATCTATGTTTACACTTTTGTGCAGAAAACACCAGAACAGCTTCCAATTCTGGAAGGGACATTTTTGGTTCAGTGAAGCCAGGACTTTCTGCTTTGATCATTCAACCTAAGCAGCGAGCTGAGACTGTTCAAGGACTCTTAGAGGTGGCCAAAGACGCAATCCCCTAAAGTGACTGGAACAGGACCGCAGTGGTCTTGAAGGCAACTGAAGGCAACGATAGACCTGTGCTTACTCCCAGAATGGAAGAGCCAGGCTCTGTTCTTTGAGGTAAGGGAGAGCTTCAAGAAGTCACATTTGGGCACATGCGGTGGCTCACACCAGTAATCCCAGCACTTTAGGAGGCTGAGCCAGGCAGATCACCTGAGGTCAGGAGTTCGAGACCAGCCAGCCGACATGGTGAAACCCTGTCTCTACTAAAAATACAAAAATTAGCCGAGAATGGTGACACACACCTGTAAAATTCCAGCTACTCAGGATGCTGAAGCACAAGAATTGTTTGACCCAGGAGGCAGAGGTTGCAGTGAGCCAAGATTGAAACACTGTGTTCCAGCCTGGGTAATGGAGTGAGACTGTCTAAAAAAAAAAAAAAGTAGAAGAAGAAGAAGTCATATTTGACCAGGCACAGTGGCTCACACCTGTAATCTCAGCACTTTAGGAGGCTGAGACAGGAGGATCACTTGAGCCTGGGAGTTTAAGACCAGCCTGGGCAACATAGTGAGATCCCCATATCTACAAAAGTAAAAATAAAAAAATTAGCTAGGCATGGTGATGCGCACCTGTAGTCCAAGTTACTAGGGAGGCTGGGCTGGGAAGATCCCTTGAGCCTGGACATCAAGGCTGCAGTGAGCTATGATCGCACCACTGAACTCCAGCCTGGGGAACAGAGCAAAACCCTGTCTCAAAAAAACAAAAAAAAAATCCTCCTGCCTCAGCCTCCTGAGTGGCTGGGACTATAGTCATGTGCCACTATGCCTGGAACAGTATTTATTGATTCTGATTTGAACAAATAATATGTTTTGAACAAACAAAAAATATATATGACCCAATGGAAAAAAATGGATATTGAACTCTGACTGGATATTTAGTTGTATTAAGGAATTCTTGTTAACTGCTTAGGTGTGATATGGAGTTGTCTCTTAGAGATACAATTTGAAGTATTCATGGATGAAAGGATATGATGATGCCTTGGCTTTGATTTAAAAATCCATTGAGGGGAAAAGGTGGGTGAGGTGTAGATGAGGCAAGTTTGCTGAGGCTCGGTGATAGGAACGGGGAGTTCATTATTCTACTTGCTGTGTTTTTGTGTGCCAGGCACTGTTCCAGACACTGGAGATCACCAGGGAACAATACTGAAAAACTCCATGCATTCATGTAGCTTAGATGCTGGTGGGATCATAACCTTTTTTTTTATTTTTTATTTTTGAGACAGGGTCTCACTTTACTATGCAGGGTGGAGTGCAGTGGTGCAATCCAGGCTCACTGCAACCCCCGCCTCTCAGGCTTAAGTGATTCTCCCACCTCAGCCTTTCCCAGTAGCTGGGAGCACAGGCATGGGCCACCACACTCAGCTAATTTTTTTATTTTTATTTTTGTTGAAAAGGGATCTCACTATATTCCCTAAGCTGGTCTCCAATTCCTGGCCTTCAGTGGCCCTCCTGCCTCAGCCTCCCAAAGTGCTGGGATTACAGGTGTGAGCCACCTCACCTGGCCAGGAACAAATTATCCTTTTATTACTGGGAAAGGCTGGGCATGTTTTGGGGGGTGTTCTTGTTGTTGTTGGTCGTGTATATGTGTGTTGTTTGCTTTTGTATGTACATGAACTTTTTCCAGACGGATACAAAAGAAACAAATAAGTGGCAGTGCGCGACGGCCCACGCCTGTAATCCCAGCACTTTGGGAGGCCAAGGCAGGCAGAAAACCTGAGGTCAGGGGTTCAAGACCAGCCTGACCAACATGGTAAAACTTCCTTCTCTACTAAAAATACAAAAAAAAAAAAAAAAAAAAAAAAAAATTAGCCGGGCATTGTGGTACACACCTGTAATCCCAGCTGCTCAGGAGGCTGAGGCAGGAGAATCGCTTGAACCCGGGAGGCGGAGGTTGCAGTGAGTCGAGATCGCGCCACTGCACTCCAGCCTGGGCAACAGAGTGGGACTCTGTCTCACAAAAAAAAAAAGAAAGAAAGAAAGAAAGAAAAAGAAACAACATAGAATAGTTTCCCCGGAAAGAAACCTAGAGTCCCCAGGGAGAGGAATACCCTGTTTATCCTCATGAATTTTAAACCATGTGACTTTATCATCTATTCAGCAACTGGGAGAATAAAAGCTAAAAATTTTGAAAAGCAAGTTCTAAAACATCAAGAATGGTTAGAGTATGGGAAGGTCCAGGTGGAAACGGCGGTTGTTTCTGTACCCGCCACAAGACGGCAGCAGAGCGGCACTGAAGCCAAGTTCTGGACCCCGAAGGCCGCCCAAGGGCAGGCCTGGTTCCCAATCACAACCCGCAACTCCTGCGGGCTTCCCAACCGCTGTGTGAACCATCCACCCATTCTCCACCCACGGAAACTGAGATAATAAATACGTATTGTTTTGAACTGTGTAGCCGGGCACTGTGGCTCACGCCTGTAATCCCAGCACTTTGGGAGGCTGAGGCTGGCGGATCACCTGAATTCAGGAGTTCGAGACCAGCCTGGTCACGGTGGCAAAACCCCATCTCTACTAAAAATACAAAAATTAGCCGGGCGTGGTTGCAGGCGCCTGTAATCTCAGCTACTTGGGAGGCTGAGGCAGGAGAATCTCTTGAACCTGGGAGGCGGAGGTTGCAGTGAGCCGAGATCGTGCCACTGCACTCCAGCCTTGATGACAGAGCAAGACTCCGTCTCAAAAAAATAAATAATAAACATTATATGTTATAGCATTCCAACAACAACAAAAATTGAATGTGTATTTATGTGTTTCTAAAATATAAGGACTTTTTTTTTTTTTTCTCTTGAAACACAGTTTCACTCTGTCACCCAGGCTGGAGTGAAACTTTTTCTTAAAAAAAAAAAAAAGGCATAAATTTAAAAATATTTGTTTAGCTCAAGATCGAAATAAGATCTCTATATTGAGATCTGTTGGTATGTAAAATCTGTGTATTTATTTATTTATTTATTTATTTGGCTCGATCTCAGCTCACTGCAACCACTGCCTCCCAGGTTCAAGCGATTCTCCTGCCTCAGCCTCCTGAGTAGCTAGGATTATAGGCATCTACCACCACACCCGGCTAATATTTTTGTATTTTTAGTAGAGATGGGATTTCACCATGTTGGCCAGGCTGGGTTTGAACTCCTGACCTCAAGTGATCTGTCTGCCTCAGCTTCCCAAAGTGCTGGGATTACAGGCGTGAGCCACCACGCCCAGCGATTCTGTCCCCTTTAAACCATGTATGAAGCTAAGTCTTCATGTAAACCGATACAGAGGAGCAGAGATGACATCCCCCAGCTGGCCCTTTATACTGAGTTTGAGCTCATTTGTCCCGCAAGTTGACAAAACCATTCCTAAATGAGACCTGTGCTATGGCAGCAGCAGTTTTTGTTGTTTGGTTTAGAGACAGGGACTCGCTCTGTCGCTCAGGCTGGGATTACAGGCGTGAGCCGCTGTGCCAGCTGCTTCATTGCTTTTGACATGGACATATTGTTCCAGACCTCCTGGCCCCTTGGAGTTTAATCCAGGAACTTTGTCCAGGCTGTAACCAGACTTTGTGTTGAGATAAGAGAAATTTTATTACTCTCTTGAGTTGAAGCAATTAACTAGATAATGATTACAGCTGTATACACGGAGAACAGAGAAGAGGCGGATGCAGTGAGCCAGAAGCGAGAAGATGATGGTGGGCAGGACCCGGGGAAGGTGCTGGGGAGGAGGAGGAAAAGTGGGTGGAATGAGACCTGGGATTCCCTCCCAGGAATTGGGATTGGAGGGATGGTAGGGAGCAGTGCTGAAGTTCCAGGCAGTTGCCACGCCAGACCCTATCCATGAGTGGCAAACTCAAATGCCTACAGACCAGGCAAGAAATAGGAATAAGTGAAATAGATGGAAGACAGTAGGGGTTGGTGGGGACTTTGGTGAAGTAGAAATGCATGACCCTCTGTCAAGTAACTTTTGTTGTATTAAAAAACACGGCCAGGTGCGGTGTCCTCACCCCTGTAATTCCCAGCACTTTGGAAGGCCGAGGTGGGTGGATCACTGGAGGCCAGGAGTTTGAGATCAGCCTGGCCAACATAGTGAAACCCCATCTTTATTAATAATACAAAAATTAGCCAGGCATGGTGGCACATGCCTGTAATCCCAGCTGCTCGGGAGGCTGAGGTAGGAGAATTGCTTGAACCTGGGAGGTGGAGGTTGCAGTGAGCCACGGCCGCACCACTGCACTCCAGCCTGGGAAACAGAGTGAAACTGTTTCAAAAACAAAAACAAAAACAAAAAAACAGGCCGGGCACAGTGGCTCACGCCTGTAATCCCTGCACTACGGGAGGCTGAGGCGGGTGGATCACCTGAGGTCAGGAGTTCGAGACCAATCTGGCCAACATGATGAAACCCTGTCTCTACTAAAAATACAAAAAAAATTAGCCAGGCGTGGTGGCAGGCGCCTGTAATCCCAGTTACTCAAGAGGCCTGAGACAGGAGAATCACTTGAACCCAGGAGGCAGAGGTTGCAGTGAGCAGAGATTGTGCCACTGAACTCCAGCCTGGCAACAAAGCGAGACTCCATTTCAAAAAAAAAAAAAAAAAAGAAAAGAAACTTGAGCCCAGCTTACAGCTAGTCTGTACATCATGCTGGTACCACTCAAAAGTGGACAATGGCAGCATTACAACCTCCCTTAGGGATGAACCTGAAGGGCAGTGGTCAGAACTTCATGCAGGTTGGGTGTGGTGGTGCACACCTGTAGTCCCAGCTACCTCGGAGGCTGAGGCGGGAGAATCGCTTCAACCCGGGAGGTGGAGGTTGCAGTGAGCTGAGATTGTGCCACTGAACTCTGCCTGAGCAACAGAGCGAGACTCTTCTCAAAAAAAAAGAATTTCATGCTGCACATTTAGTTGTCCAGTATGCCTGCAGGGAGAAGTGGCCGGAAGTATAGATCCATACTAATTTATGGGCAGTTGCTAATGGTTTGGGTGGATGGTCAAGTATGTGGAAGGAAGAAGACTGAAAGATTAATGACAAGGAAGCTTGGAGAAGTATATGGATGGGCCTCTCAGACTCTGCACAGACTGTGAAGATATTTGTGTCCTATAGGGGTGCCCACCCAAAGGCAGCCACTGCAATGAAAATTCCTTTTTTTTGAGATGGAATCTTCCTCTGTTGCCCAGGTTGGAGTACAATGGCACAATCTTGGCTCACTGCAACCTCTGCCTCCCAGGTTGAAGTGATTCTCCCAACTCAATCTCCCAAGTAGCTAGGACTACAGGCGCCTGCCACCACACGTGGCTAATTTTTGTATTTTTAGTAGAGACAGGGTTTCATCATGTTGGCCAGGCTGGTCTCAAACTCCTGACCTCAGGCAATCCACCCGCCTCAGCCTCCCAAAGTGCTAGGATTACAGGCGTGAGCCACCGCACCCAGCCAAAAATTTTTGTTTTTTTGAGACAGAGTCTCGCTCTGTCGCCCAGGCTGGAGTGCGGTGGTACAATCTCGGCTCACTGCAAGCTCCGCCTCCCAGGTTCACGCCATTCTCCTGCCTCAGTCTCCCAAGTAGCTGGGACTACAGGCACCTGCCACCACGCCCGGCTAATTTTCTGTATTTTCAGTAGAGACGGGGTTTCACCGTGTTAGCCAGGATGGTCTCCATCTCCTGACCTCATGATTCACCCGCCTCGGTCTCCCAAAGTGCTGGGATTACAGGCGTGAGCCACTGTGCCTGGCCCAAAAATTCTTAATGATCAGGCAGACAAGATGACACTTGTGTACATGAGAGTCAGGCTCTTTTCCCAGCCACCCTAATGCTTGCTCAATGAGTCCATGAACAAAGTGGTCATAGTGGCAAAGATGGATGCTATGCATGGGTTCAGCAACATCAGCTTTCCCTTGCCATGGCTGTCCTGGCTACTGTTACTGCTGAGTGCCTAATCTGCCAACACCAGAGACCAACACTGAGCCCCAATATGGCACCATTCCCTGGGGATCAGCCTGCTACCTGGTGGCGAGTTGATTACCTTGGACCTCTTCCGTCATGAAGAGGGCAAAGATTTGTCCTCACTGGAATAGACAGATATCCGGAACATGAACTTCCTTCCCTGCCTTTAATGTGTTTGTTGTCACCACCATCTGCAGACTCAAAGCATGCTCATCCACCATCATGGCATTCCACACAGCATTGCCTCAGAACAAGAAATCCATCTGAGGCTGGGTGCGGTGGCTCACACCTGTAATCCCAGCACTTTGGGAGGCTGAGGTGGGAGCATCACTTGAGACCATGAGTTTGAGACCAGTTTGGGCAACATAGTGAGACCCTGTCTCTACTAAGAATACCAAAAAAATTAAGTGAGCATAATGGTACGCACCTGTAGTGTCCCAGTTACTTAAGAAGCTGAGTTGAGAGGATCACTTTGGCCGAGGAGATCAAGGTTTCAGTGAGCTATGATGGTGCCACTGCACCCCAGCCTGAGTGACAGACCAAGACCTTATTAAAAAAAAAAAAAAAATCATTTGAAAGTGAAGGAAGTGCAGCAATGGGCTCCTGCCTATGGAATCTTATAGAATCTTACTATCTTCCCCATCACCCAGAAGCAACCGGCCTAACTGAACGGTAGAATGAGTCAGCAATGACTCCATTAAAGTACCAACTGGGAAACAATACCCTGCAAAAATGGGATTGTCTTACAGGACATGGCCTGTGCTTTGCATGAGAGACCTCTCTATCACGTTTCCCCATAGTGAGAATTTATGGGACTGGGAGTCAGGGAGAAAGTGAGTAGAAATGGTTCCTCTCTCTGTTACGCACAATAACTTGAAGAATCGCTTCTCTCCTCAATAGCTTTGAGCTCTGCTAGTTTAGAGATTTTGGTCCGCATGGAGAAGAATGCTTCCACTGGGCACACAATGGATCCAAGAACTGGGAGATGAGACTTCCACCTGAACATTTTTAGGTCCTTGTGTCACTGAACCAACAGGCAAATAAATAAATAAATAAATAAATAAATAAATAAAATAAAGAAAAGAAAAGAAAAAGAGGCCGAGCACAGTGGCTCACGCCTGTAATCCCAGCACTTTGGGAGGCCGGGGCAGATGGATCACCTGAGGTCAGGAGTTTGAGACCATCCTGGCCAACATGGTGAAACCTCGTCTCTACTAAAATACAAAAAACTAGCCAGGCATGGTGTCATGCACCTGTAGTCCCAGCCACTCAGGAGGCTGAGGCAGGGGAATCACTTGAACCCAGGAGGTGGAGATTGTAGTGAGCTGAGATCGTGCCACTGCACTCCAGCCTGGTGACAGAGCAAGACTGTCTCAAAAAAAAAAAAAAAAAAAGAGAAAAGAAAAAGAAAAAGAAAATTAAGACAGTCAAAACCATGGTATTAACTTTGTTTTTTTTTTTGTTTTTTTTTGAGACCGAGTCTTGCTGTCACCCAGGTTGGAGTGCAACGGCACGGTCTCAGCTCACTGCAACCTCCACCTTCCAGGTTCACGCCATTCTCCTGCCTCAGCCACCCGAGTAGCTGGGACTATAGGCGCCCGCCACCATGCCCGGATAATTTTTTGTATTTTTAGTAGAGACAGGGTTTCACTGTGTTAGCCAGGATGGTCTCCATCTCCTGACCTCGTGATCCGCCCGACTTGGCCTCCTAAAGTGCTGGGATTACAGGCACAAGCCAACGCGCCAGGCCTAACTTTGTTTTTTCTTTTTGTTTGAGATGGAGTCTCGCTCTGTTGCCCAGGCTGGAGTGCAATGGCGTAATCTCCACTCAGTGCAACCTCCACCTCCCAGGTTCAAGTGATTTTCGTGCTTCAGCCTCCCAAGTATCGGGGATTACAGGCACCCGCTTGGCTAATTTTTGTATTTTTAATAGAGACAGGGTTTTGCCGTGTTGGCCAGGCTGGTCTTGAACACCTGAACTCAGGTGATCCACCCGCTTTGGCCTCCCAAAGTGTTGGGATTACAGGCGTGAGCCACTGCGCCCGGCCCCCGTGGTATTAACTTTGTGTTAGAGAATCTGTGGATACTTGGTATTTTAAGAATCTGTAATATTTAAGGCAAACTGGCCTATTCAAACGACAGGTCAATCTTGTAATTCCATTGTAAAATGTGGAATTCAGTTGGTGACTAAGACTTACTTGAAATCTGTTTATGTACAGTTTATGAATTTTTGATTCATAAAAGTTATTTAAGAATTGAAGAGTCATCTGTTCATCTGGTAAGTCAGCCTACTTTGGCTTTTTTTTTTTTTTTTTTTTTTTTCTGAGACAGAATCTCACTCTGTCACCCAAGCTGGAATATAGTGGTGCAATCTTGGCTCACTGCAGTCTCTGCCTCTTGTTTTCAAACGATTTTTGTGCCTCAGCCTCCCAAGTAGCTGGGATTACAGGCACCCGGGACTACACCTGGCTAATTTTAGTATTTTTAGTAGAGACAGGGTTTTGTCATGTTGACCAGGCTGGTCTTGAACTCCCAGCCTCAAGTGATCCACCTACCTTGGTCTCCCAAAGTGCTAGGATTACAGGCGTGAGCCACCACGCCTGGCCCTATGTGTGGCTCTTAAATGGAAAAACCTAACATTAATTTTACAAGCATAGTTTGAAAGTGTTAAAGGAATTTAATAGTTATAAAACCCCTCTTTAAAAGAGACTGTGGCTGGAAGTGGTGGTTTGGGCCTGTAATCCCAGCACTTTCGAAGGCCAAGGCGGGCAGATCACCTGAGGTCGGGAGTTTGAGACCAGCCTGGCCAACATGGTGTAACCCTGTCTCTACTAAAAAATACAGAAATTAGCCGGGTGTGGTGGCGGGTGCCTGTAATCCCAGCTACTTTGGAGGCTGAGGTACAAAAATTGCCCAAACCTGGGAGGCAGAAGGTTTCAGTGAGCCAAGGTTGTACCACTGTACTCCAAGGTGTGCAACAGAGCAAGACTGTCTAAAATAAATAAATAAATAAGACAGATTGTTAAAAACCTTTTAGAAGCTGGGTGTAGTGGCTCACACATCTAATTCCACCACTTTGGGAGATAGAGGTGGGAACATTACTTGGAGGAGTTGGAGACCACCCTGGGCAACACTGTAAGATGCTGCCTCAAAAACAAACAAACATTGTCTATTGGCTGGGTGCGGTGGCTCACACCTGTAATCCCAGCACTTTGAGAGGTCGAGGCTAGCGGATTTCTCATGCTCAGGAGTTCGAGACCAGCCTGGACAACATGGTGAAACCCAGCCTCTACAAAAAACACAAAAATTAGTTGGGCATGGTGGTATGCACCTGTAAGTCCCAACCACTCAGGAGGCTGAGGCAGGAGGATCGCTGAACCCAGGAGGTCGAGGCTGCAGTGAGCTATGATCACACCACTGCACTCCAGCCTGTGCAACAGAGCAAAACCCAGTCTGAAAAGAAAAAAAAAAAAAGAAGAAAAAAGAAAACCTTTTAGACTAGGCCAGGATCTTTCCTGGTTGCTAAAACCATTAGGACAACTGTGCCGCACCCCGCTGCCTGCCAGAATTAGAGAGCTATAAATACATATGATGTGTTTCTTAGGGTAACATAGAATACCGTTTCACCCCCAAGGACTTCAGCTTATGTTTCCTAAAAACAAGGTCATTTAACGTCTCAACAAATCTCCGAGAAAGATCCTGCCTTAGCCCTCACATTACAGATACGGAAACAGGCTCGGAGGTGCAATCTCTGGCTGTGTAGACAGAACAGGGAGTTGGAACTCGGCCTTATGCCTTTCCCTCCTCACTCTCACATACCAGCGGGCAGGGAGAGATCCAGGGAGGAGTTGCACTTGCTCCCCCGGAAATCTCCAAAAATCTGCAAAAACGGATTCCCTGGTACCGCTTTCCGCTCCTGTCCCAACAGAAATTCCGAGACCGAAAGGGGTGCGCGTTGCGGCCCGGGGTGAGGGTCTGGACCGCTTCCTCCTCGGTGGACGAATCGAGTAGCGGGACTCCCCCCACCCCAGCCCCAGCCCCGCCGCGTCCCCAGCTGTCACGCTGCGCGCAGCGGGCGGGGTCTGGAGTTCCTGGACAGGAGAGGGCCATGCGTGTCCTTGGGCGGAGAGGGGAGGTGACTCCGGCGGAAGAGGACGAGGCAGAATGCAGGCCCTGCGGGTGAGGCCCCCACGGGCTGGGCCGGGGCCCCCCACCCAGAAAACCCCGCCCTAATACGCGACTCTCCAAGTACCCCCGCATCTGGGGCCTTGGAACGTGAGCCCCCCTCAGGGCCTGGGACTCCCCGCTAAACAACCTGGGTCCCCTCCCCCACAATCCACTCTTCAGAGACAACTGGGGACCCCCACTCTAGCCCAAAGCCCCGGGTTTGAACTTAACATCTCGGGAACCCTTAACACCGGAAACGGAAACGTAACATCCTGGCCTCACCCAGGGCTTCTCAGGCAGCCTGGACGCTCCCGGGACCTCCATTCCGGTCCCCACGTTCCCGGGACCTGGTTTCCTCCCTTTAATCCAGGAAACCCTCCCCCGACAAAAAGCTCAGGACTTAGACCCCACAGAACAAAGTCCTTCTGGGTCCTCTCCCTTCCAGGACCCTCTAGGCAGCCCGGTCACCTCCAGGTCAGACTCTAGGGCGAGTCCCCTCCCCACCCAGGCTGGCAGTTCGCAGGTAATAAAATCCAAGTTATCACCCTCCTCGCCTTTGGGACGGTCGCTAGGGATGGGGCTGTCCCCATGTCCAGGTCTCAGAGAGCGGTTCCCCTTCAGGACACCCCTCCAGGTGCCTCCAATACCCGCCCACCTCCCACCCCGCAGGTCTCCCCGGCACTGATCCGCTCCTTCAGCTCCACCGCCCGGAACCGCCTCCAGAACCGAGTGCCCGAGAAACAGAAGCTCTTCCAGGTGGGCGGGGCTGGGGGTGGGGGGATCCGACGCGCCGAGCAGGGGGCAGGCGGGGCGCCCTCAAGGGAGCAGCCGGCACCCTTCTCATCAGACACCCCCACATCCAGGAGGACAATGACATCCCGTTGTACCTGAAGGGCGGCTTCGTTGACAACATCCTATACCGAGTGACAATGGCTCTGAGTCTGGGAGGTGAGCGCAGGGCACAACCCGGCCGAGCTGCCGGGGAGGCGGGGCTGGACCCAGGGTAGGAGGCGGCTGGTTTCTGGCCAGGACTGACCAGGATCTGGGTTGGGGGTTGGCGTTTAGGAAGGGGGTGGAGTACTGAGCTGGAGGGAAGGGAGTAATAGGGCTTGGGCTCGTGTCCCAGGATGGGGGCTGGGCTAGTAGTGGGACTGAGGCCCAGGGAGGAGTTGGGGAGGAAGCTCCCAGCCTGATCTAGATCAACGCCAGGGGCCTTTACAATAGGAGTCCAATCTGGGAAGGGAGCTGGAGCCCAAACTAGAGCTGGGGTCCAGGCTGGGAACTCCGGAGTCTGAAGAAGGCCTTAAAAGCCCGGGATGTCCAGGGAGGGGATTAGGTCTCATTCTGTCTCCCGCGGTTCCCCTTTCTAGGCTCTGTCTACAGCCTGTACTGCCTTGGCTGGGCCTCCTTCCCCAGGAATTAAGACCAGGAAGCCTGGGGGGCCTGAGGGACTTGAACAAGTGTCAATAAACGCTGGCCTCTGTGTGTGTGTGTATGTGTGTGTCCACCCCTTCCCGCCAAGCCCATACTCCCACCAGCCAGCGATCTCTGCTTTGTGGACTGCGCACTACTCCCAGCCCTCAGTGCCTCACGCTGGACCAGGGCTACCCCTAGGATGTCGCTGCCTCTGGGCCCTCTGCTGGGTACCCCAAACAGCACCCATAGGCTGCCCCTCGGGACCCGCGGACATGGGGTGGTGTCCTCAAGTGGGAAGGAAGACACTGACCATGGTCCATGACACAACAGAGGCAGAGGCCTCTGTTGTGGATGGAGAAGCTGCAAGAGGGGCAAACATGGCCTTGGGAGACAGGGCCAGGAGTGGTATTAAGGCCTCCCTCCAGCCCAGACTCTGGAAGCAGAAGCAGAGATCACGGGGCCTTCTGGGTCCTGTCTCAGCCTCCACAGCTCAGGATGAGAAAAAAAATACAGATGAGAAAAAGACAAGGAGATCCACAGATCCAGCCCTGGGGATGAATCTATGACCTCCCCAGTTCCCCAGGACCCAGAGCCCAAGCTCCTCCCTCCTCTCTCAGATCAGATCAGGAGGCAGATCACATAGAGATCAGCAACCAGGGTGCGTTTATTTCCTCCTGGGCCTGGCAGTCTGGGAGCAGAATATAGACAAAGGCACTGGGGCGCCTGGGTCTGGCACGGTCTGGAGCTTGGCCGCCTGGGTGGCAACTATGAAGGGTGTGCCAGGGTGTGCAGGGACTGGAGTCATCCTCCCAGAACCGAGAGAGGGCCCTCGAGGCATGGAAGCATCACAAGTGCTAGGCTTGGCACCGATACAGGGTAGAGGTTACGGAACGGGTGTGTGCAGGGCCCGGTGGGAGTGGGGAGACCCTTGGACAGAGCTTGTTAGAGTGTTCTAGAGCCAAGGGAAACTCCAGGCAGGCATATTGGGCCCTGGATGTTGAGAAGCTGGGTAACAAGTGCTGGGAGAACAAAAGCTGTGGGTCAGCAGGCCCCACAAAGATGTGACTGCAGACAGGATGGGCCCTGGGAGAGACCGAGGCTCCAGGTGACTCCTATAGCGAGGCGGTGAGGGGATGAGTCTGGGGCTCCAGTTCAGGAATACATAGTCAGCTGCAGCCACTGGGGAGAGGAGGGTGGAGAGTGAGGACAGGGAACCCCAGAGCACCAGGCCCTCTGCCCTCACCCAGGGACTGCTGGCAAAATAGGAGGGAGGGGACTGCAGCTCAGAGCTGGTATGAAGGGCCAAGGGGTAGGGTCCCCCTAGGCACCCATACCCCAAGATGGGGGTTCTTACCTCCTGGATGTTCACCTGGATTTGTCCAGTGCCATCTTTGTCAAGAGATTTGAAGGCACCTGGAGGAGGAGATGGGGAGGTTTAGGGGTAGGGAAGGAAGGAGATTGGTTTTTAGCATAATAACATTACACAAATATATGGGATGACAATAATAGCAGCTGGTACTTCACTGTGTGCCCAGCTGTGGGGAAAAGAGAGATCAGACTGTTACTGTGTCTATATAGAAAAAAGTAGACATAAGAGACTCCATTTTGTTCTGTACTTGAGATGCTGTTAATCTGTGACCCTACCCCCAACCCTGTCCTTGCAAGAGACATGTGCTGTGGTGACTCAAGGTTTAACAGATTTTGGGCTGTGCAGGGTGTGCTTTGTTAAACAAGTGCCTGAAGGCAGCTTGCTGGTTAAAAGTCATCACCATTCTCTTAATCTCAAGTACCCAGGGACACATACACTGCGGAAGGTCGCAGGGACCTCTGCCTAGGAAAGCCAGGTATTGTCCAAGGTTTCTCACCATGTGATGGTCTGAAATATGGCCTCGTGGGAAGGGAAAGACCTGATCGTCCCCCAGCCGGACACCCGTGAAGGGTCTGTGCTGAGGAGGACTAGTGTAAGAGGAAAGAAGGCCTTTTGGCAGTTGAGATAGAGAAAAGCATCTGTCTCCTGCCCGTCCCTGGGCAATGGAACATCTCGGTGTAAAACCCGATTGTATGTTCTGTTTACTGACAAAGGAGAAACCTCCTTAGGGCTGAAGGTGGGACTAGCTAGCGGCAATGCTGCTCTTTATGCACTAAAAAGGTTTACGGAGATGTTTGCATATGCATATCAAGGCACAGCACTTTTCCTTAAACTTATGTCACAGAAATCTTTATTCATATGTCTCACTGCTGACCTTCTCCCTATATGATCATATTATCCTGCCACTTCCCTTTTTCTTTTTTTTTCTTTTTTTTTTTTGAGACCGAGGCTCGCGCTGTGTCACCCAGGCTGGAGTGCAGTGGCACGATCTCGGCTCACTGCAAGCTCCGCCTCCCAGGTTCAGGCCATTCTCCTGCCTCAGCCTCCGAGTAGCTGGGACTACAGGCGCCCGCCACCACGCCCGGCTAGTTTTTTGTATTTTTAGTAGAGACGGGGTTTCACCATGTTAGCCAGGATGGTCTCGATCTCCTGACCTCGTGATCCGCCCGCCTCGGCCTCCCAAAGTGCTGGGATTACAGGCTTGAGCCACCGCGCCCGGCGCCACTTCCCTTTTTCTAAGATGGTAAAGATAATGATCAATAAATATTGAGGGAACTCAGAGACCAGTGCCGCCTGTATGCTGAGCGCCGGTCCCCTGGGCCCACTTTTTCCTTCTCTATACTTTGTCTCTGTGTCTCATTTCTTTTCTCAAGTCTCTCATGAGAAATGCCCACAGGTGTGGAGGGGCAGGCCACCCCTTCACCCAGCACAGTGTAAAGTGCTTTCTAGGTATTAGCTCATTTAATCCAACTCTGTGAGATAAGTGTCATTTTAAAATGAAGCACAGGCTGGGCATGGTGGTTCACACCTGTAATCCCAACACTTTGGAAGGCCGAGATGGGAGGATCACTTGAGCCCAGGAGTTCGAGACCAATCTGGGCAACAGACACCTCATCTCTGTTTTTTAAAAAAACTAAAAATTAAGAAAAGGAAAAGAAAAAAAAAATGAGGCAGAGAAGGGAGGGGCCATGCCCCAGGTCACACAGCAAGAAAGTGAAGAAATGAGGATTGGAATCCAAGCTGTTACCCTCCTCAATAATGGCCTCTGTGTACTGATATCACCTCTGCCCAGCCCCAGCCTCCTACTGACATCTATGCTCCATCCTCTCCAGTTCCAAGCCTAACAGGCTACTAGAGGGAGGCTCTGCACTCTCTACTTCCTGCCCCTAGAGTCTTACAGGTAGGTCCCCACATCTGCCCTGAAACTTGACTACATGTTCCCCACCCACAGGGAATCTAGACACAATGACTACACTATCATCGCTCAGTTACCACAACCCTCAGGTGTCCACACCCACAGCGTCCTGCACTCCCTGGCTGCCTTTTGTTTTTTTTTTTTTGAGACAGAGTCCCACTGTGTTGCCCAGACTGGAGTACAGTGGCACAATCTTGGCTTACTGCAACCTCTGCCTCCCAGGTTCAAGTGATTCTCCTGCCTCAGCCTCCTGAGTAGCTGGGACTACAGGCGTGCACCAACACACCCAGCTAATTTTTTTGTATTTTTAGTAGAGACGGGGTTTCACTATCTTGGCCAGGCTGGCCTCAAACTCCTGACATCAGGTGATCTGCCCGCCTTGGCCTCCCAAAGTGCTGGGATTACAGGAGTGAGCCACAATGTCTGGCCCTCATTTTTTTTTTTTTTTTTGAGACAATATCTCTGTGGCCCGGGCTGGAGTCCAGTGGCAAGATCATAGCTCACTGCAGCCTCACCCTCCCGGGGTCAAGTGATCCTCCCACCTCAGCCTCCCGAGCAACTGAGATCACAGGCATGTGCCACCACGCCCGGCTACTTTTTTTGTTTTGTTTTGTAGAGATGGGGTCCTACTATGTTGCCTGGGGGGGCTGGTCTCAAACGATCCTCCCGACTATTAGCCTTCTTGCTGGTAGATCCAGTGTCTATTTTTTTTTTTTTTTTGTAGAGATGGGGTCCTACAATGTTGCCTGGGCTGGTCTCAAACGATCCTCCCGACTATCAGCCTTCTTGCTGGTAGATCCAGTGGCTATTTCCTGGCCCTTCTTATGTGACTTTTGGCCTCATCTCCCCTTTCTGTCCACTTTCTTCACCTCCCTGCTATCTCACATACCTGATTCTTTTCCTCTGTCACTCTTCATGCATTGTCCTGGCCATGGGATCTTTCTTTCTTTTTTTTCTTTTTTGAGATGGAGTCTCGCTCTTGTCACCCAGGCTGGAGGCTGGAGTGCAATGGCATGATCTCTGCTCATTGCAACCTCCGCTTCCTGGGTTCCAAGCAATTCTCCCTCCCTAAGCTTCCTGAGTAGCTGGGATTACAGGCATGCCCCCACGCCCGGCTAATTTTTGTGTTCTTAGTAGATATGGGGTTTCGCCATGTTGGCCAGGCTGGTCTTGAACTCCTGACCTCAGGTGATACTCCTGCCTCGGCCTCCCAAAGTGCTGGGATTATAGGCGTGAGCCACTGTGCCCGGCCTGGAGGCCGAGAGATCTTTCTTTTTTTTTTTTTTGAGACGGAGTCTTGCTCTGTCACCCAGGCTGGAGTGCAGTGGTGCAATCTCAGCTCACTGCAAGCTCTACCTCCCAGGTTCACGCCATTCTCCTGCATCAGCCTCCCGAGTAGCTAGGACTACAGTTGCCCACCACCACACCCGGCTAATTTTTTGTATTTTTAGTAGAGACGGGGTTTCACCGTGTTAGCCAGGATGGTCTCGAACTCCTGACCTCATGATCCGCCCACCTCGGCCTCCCAAAGTGCTGGGATTATAGGCATGAGCCACCGCACCCGGTAAGGCCAAGGGATCTTTCTAAAGCCAAATCTGACCCTGTCCCTCCCTCTGCCTAGAACCTGCAATGGCTCCCCAATGTCCCTGGTAGAGTCTGAGCACCCCCAAATTTTGCACCCACAATCCTGCATGACCTAATCATGTCCACTGCTCCTAACTTCTCTTACTTAGCTCAAATCTCAGACAGATCCAAGTTCAAATTCCGGCTTTGCAACTTCCTAGCTGGGTGACTATGAGCAAGAGATTTTGCCTCCTTGAACCCTAAGTTCTTCCTCCATAAAATAAGGACAGTAATTCCTACTTCTCAGCCATGTCTTCAGCATTCAGTACACTAACACTCAGAAGGCCACATGCAATGGCTCATGCCTATAATACCAAGGCTTTGGGAGACAGAGGTGGGAGGACTGCTGGAGCTCAGGAGTTCAAGACAAGCCTGGGAAACATAGCAAGACCCTGTCTCTACAAAAAATTTTAAAAAATTAGCCAGGCATGGCGGTGTGTGCCTGTACTCCCAGGTATTCGGTAAGCTGAGGCAGGAGGCCTGCTGGAGCCTAGGAGTTGAGGCTGCAGTGAGCTGTGATGGTGCCACTGCACTCCAGCCTGGGCAACAAGAGGAAGACTCTGTCAAAAAGGAAAAAAAAAAAGAAAGAAGAGAGAAAGGAAAGGAAAGGAGAGGAGAGGAGAGAAAGGAAGAGAAAGGAAGAGAAAAGAATAGGAAGGCAGGAAGGCAGGCAGGCAGAAAGAAAAGAAAAGACAAGAGAAAGGAAAAAAAAGGCCAGGCGCGGTGGCTCAAGCCTGTAATCTCAGCACTTTGGGAGGCCGAGACGGGCGGATCACGAGGTCAGGAGATCGAGACCATCCTGGCTAACACAGTGAAACCCTGTCTCTACTAAAAAATACAAAAAAGTAGCCGGGCGCGGTGGTGGACGCCTGTAGTCCCAGCTACTCGGGAGGCTGAGGCAGGAGAATGGCGTAAACCCGGGAGGCGGAGCTTGCAGTGAGCTGAGATCCTGCCACTGCACTCCAGCCTGGGTGACAGAGCGAGACTCCGTCTCAAAAAAAAAAAAAAAGAAAGAAAGAAAAGAAAAGAAAAAAGAAAGAAAAGAAAGCAAGCTAAAAGTACCAGAAGCCCCATCTTCTTTCCCCTTCTAGGCCTTTGCACATGCTGTTCCCTCCCCCTGCAACAGTATTCCCTACCTGCTCACTAAGTTCTCTCCTCATCCCTCAGGTCCCAATGTTCCCTCTCCAGTGAGCCCTCCCTGACCCCTTGGGCTGCATCAGGTGCCTCCTGGATTGGATTTGCCCTCTAGGCTTCCCCAAGCACAATCTGAGCACACTCTGCTCACTCTTTCCCTCACCAGAGCCCCAGACCCTCAGCCTGTGCTGCCCCCATCACAATCCATCACTCTGCCCTGAGCTTCCCCTCTCAGCCATCACCAGTCTGAACTGTCACTGTCTGGGGACTCGTCTCTCCTCCACTAGACTGTGCGCTCCATGAGGGCAGAAACTGGGGCTGATTCAGTCACCCCTGTGCCCCTAGCATCGCCCACCTCAAAGTCAGGCTTAGAGGAGACTTTGGCCCATAGAGGTCATAGGAATCCCCACCCAGGAAGACAGCTGGGGCGTCACTCACGGAACATGGCGTCCAGCCTGACCAAGCAGCTGATGAAGTTGTCAAAGTCCATGTTCCCACTTTCATCTGAGTAGCGTCGGATGATCATGTTATAGAGATGCTCATTCAGGTGGAACCCTGAGATGGATTTAGTCCTTCAGGTGTGGGGGCCACATGGCCCAACCCACTCCCATGCCCAGGAGTCAGGCCCAAACCAGCTGAGTAAAGGTTTTCTTACCCATCCCACTCCCAGCCCCACCATGTCCCTGCCAGCCATACCTGCCGCCTCAAAGGCCCCTGGGAGTTCGCTACTGCAAATGGTCCCTGATCGGTCAGTGTCAAACTGTTTGTATATGGCCTGTGGGGACAGAGAGATCGGGTCCAAGTGAGCATTGTGGAGCATGGTATCTCTGTGGCTTGGGGGTCTGGGTGCCAGGGATTTCAGAGGTTGCTACACACCTGCCACCTTTTGATGTTGTTCCACAAGTACTTGAATTCCTCAAAGCCCAGCTTGCCTGTGGTGTCGCTCTGGTGGGAGGGTGTTAAGAAGAGTGACAGCTGGCCGG
The DNA here is from genome assembly GCF_008728515.1 of Papio anubis. Taxonomy (NCBI): domain Eukaryota; kingdom Metazoa; phylum Chordata; class Mammalia; order Primates; family Cercopithecidae; genus Papio; species Papio anubis. The sequence continues at coordinate 20,239,792 of NC_044995.1, forward strand.
GCGCGGTGGCTCAAGCCTGTAATCCCAGCACTTTGGGAGGCCGAGACGGGTGGATCACGAGGTCAGGAGATCGAGACCATGCTGGCTAACACGGTGAAACCCCGTCTCCACTAAAAAAATACAAAAAACTAGCCGGGCGAAGTGGCGGTGCCTGTAGTCCCAGCTACTCGGGAGGCTGAGGCGGGAGAATGGCGTGAACCTGGGAGGCGGAGCTTGCAGTGAGCTGAGATCCGGCCACGGCACTCCAGCCTGGGCGACAGAGCAAGACTCCGTCTCAAAAAAAAAAAAAAAAAAAAAAAAAAAAAAAAAAAAAAGAAGAGTGACAGCTACACCCAGATGCACGCATCACATGCACTGTGGACACGATGGTGATACAGCAAGCAGGGGAGCCACAGCTGAAATTCCAGCTCCCGCTTGGTCCTAGTCGTATCACCTGGTGTGCAGTTTTATTTTTCATTTTATCCATACAAATCGTCACTTATATTTCTAAATAAGGATTCTCTTTAAACATAACTAGGCCGGGCGTGGTGGCTCGTGCCTGTAATCCCAGCACTTTGGGAAGCCAAGGTGGGTGGATCACAAGGTCAGGAGATTGAGACCATCCTGGCTAACACAGTGAAACCCCGTCTCTACTAAAAATACAAAAAATTAGCCCGGTGAGGTGGCGGGCGCCTGTAGTCCCAGCTACTCGGGAGGCTGAGGCAGAAGAATGGCATGAGCTCAGGAGGCAGAGCTTGCAGTGAGCGGAGATCACGCCACTGCACTCCAACCTGGGTGACAGAGCGAAACTCCGTCTCAAAAAAGGAACATAACCATGAGGAATTATATTCAACTACTCTAAAGTACACATTCCTTGCCGGAAGAGTTGTTTGTTTTTTTTGTTTTTGTTTTTGTTTTTTTTGAGACGGAGTCTCGCTCTGTCGCCCAGGCTGGAGTGCAGTGGCCGGATCTCGGCTCACCGCAAGCTCCGCCTCCCGGGTTTACGCCATTCTCCTGCCTCAGCCTCCCAAGTAGCTGGGACTACAGGCGCCCGCCACCTCGCCCGGCTAGTTTTTTGTATTTTTTTTAAGTAGAGACGGGGTTTCACCATGTTAGCCAGGATGGTCTCGATCTCCTGACCTCGTAATCCGCCCGTCTCAGCCTCCCAAAGTGCTGGGATTACAGGCTTGAGCCACCGCGCCCGGCCGCCTGAAGAGTTGTTAATTGCTCATTCAGAAAATTCTTGATAGGCCAGGCGCGGTGGCTCCCGCCTGTAATCCCAGCACTTTGGGAGGCTGAAGCAGGTGGTTCACTTGAGGTCAGGAGTTCAAGACCAGCCTGGCCAACATGATGAAATCCCCTCTCTACTAAAAATACAAAAATTGGCCAGGCGTAGTGGCACACACCTGTAATCCCAGCTATTTGGGAGGCTGAGGGAGGAGGATTGCTCAAACGTAGGAGGTGGAGCTTGCAGTGAGCTGAGATGGTACCACTGCACTTCAGCCTGGGAAACAGAGCAAGACTCTGTCTCAAAAAAAAAAAAAAAAGAAAAGAAAAGAAAAAAAGAAAAGAAAATTATGGACAGTAACTCAATTTCATAAATGTTAGGACATGTGAAAAACAAGTGTGTGGCCAGGCATGGTGGCTCATGCCTGTAATCCCAGCACTTTGGGAAGCCAAGGCAGGTGGATTGTTGAGCTCAGGAACATCACTTTCTCACTAAATCTTCGGGACACCAGTTCTACCAGGACTATTTCCAGAGAAAGAAGAATATTCAAAGCTGAAAACTCTACCCAATATCATAGTTAACAGCTAATGTGTACAGACCACATACTATGCGTTATGCACAATGCTAAAACTTTTGCATGTAGCTCCAATTCAGTATCACCATTATCACTCACCCATTTTACAGACAGAGAAACTGAGGCACAGAGAGGTTCAATAACCTGGTTAAGAGGTACAGTTGGGATTGCTTCGCTCTATGCAATATGTCTGTGATTACATTACATGTATATATTGTGTGTCTGTACTGCCCTATGTGTTAAATGTGCATAAGGGCAGGCGCAGTGTCTCAAGCCTGTAATCCCAACACTTTGGGAGGCCAAGGTGGGAGCATTGCTTGAGGTCAGGAGTTTGAGACTTGCCAGGTCAATATAGTGAAAGTTTGTCTTCTTATAAACTATTTTTTAAAACAAAAATAAATAAAAATATGCATGCATCAAAGGTCAGCTGATGGCTGGCCCATATACAGATATATGTGTGTCCCTGAGCACACTGCCTCATACACTTTCACGCATGTGGGTGTGCTCTTAGGTGTGTGTGTGTGTACATGTGCATGTGGCTGTTATAAATTTAGGTTCCCAAGCCCAAAAGACCTGAGTCCACAGACTGGAGTGACGAAACCTCTGCTCACTGCAACCTCCACCTCCCGGGTTTAAGCTATTCTCCTGCCTCAGCCTCCCAAGTAGCTGAGACTATAGCTGCACACCACCACGCCCGGCTAATTTTTGTATTTTTTAATAGAGATGGGGTTTCACCATGTTGGCCAGGCTGGTCTCGAACTCCTGACCTCAGGTGATCTGCCCACCTCGGCCTCCCAAAGTGTTGGGATTACAGGCATGAGCCACCACGCCTGACCTTTATCTATAACTTGAGACAAATGACTGCTTCTTTCAGGAAACTGAGCCTCAGTTTCCTCATCTGTAAAATGGAGTATAATAATTGTGCCTGTCCAACAGGGTGGTTGTGAAGGTTCGGTCACTTTATATAATTAAAGTGCCAGCTGTAACAGCTGGCATTGTTATGATTTACTGCCACATGTCTGTAGGTAAGCGTGCTCTGATGAATGCATTTCCACATTCATGGATATGTGGATATGAAGGCTACACATTGGCTTTCCAAACATACTCTCAAAAAACTCCCTGTGCACCCAGGGCCTCTCCCACACTGCTCCCAAGGATACATCCATCACGGCCACCATGCTGCGACACGTGTCAATGCCAAAACCATCAGTCTTCAGATCAGGGTCTGTGGGCAACAGGTTGAAAGTCAGGGGCCAGAGGTCAAAGCCACTCAGGCCCCTCTGCCTCTAAACCTACCCTACTCCTTGAGCCCGGTCACTTACGTCGTGTCACAACCTTATTGAGAATGTTCATGAGTTCTGTGGCGCTGACCTCCATGTCCTGCAGGCGGAAGTTAGGGGCAGGTCAGGCGTGACTGAAGGGTCTGAGAATGTCATGGAGAATGGGAACACTGGGATTGTCACGGTCAAGGGTGTGTGCGCAAGGGCAGCCACAAGGGAAGGGATGGAAGGGTTAGGACGGGGTCAGGGAACCCCAGGTTACTTACATCTCCAGCCAGCTGGGCAAAGAGTCTCCGGAACTGCCGGACCTCCTCACTCTCGTTGGCCTCAATGTTGGAGTAATGTGTGCGTGGGGGCTGCAGAGGGAGGAGAGCTCAGAGCAGAGGGAGGAGAGCTCAGAGCAGGGGGAGGGGAACCCGGCCAGGACGGCTCCCCACACCAAGGCACCCTGGGTGGGAAAGTCAGAGTGGGCTGGGCAGCTTGATGAGAAAAAGAATGAGAGGTGGTTGTGAATGGGTACGCGTATGTGGGGCATGGCTAAGACCCATGGCGTAGCTGCGGACATGGCACGGGAGGAACTGGCAGAGGAATTTCACAAGAAGGGGAGGAAGGTGGGACTTCTCTACAGGAACAGGAATGGGACCTCGAAGAGGCCTTGGCAGGAGAAGTGGGTCTGGTTGCAGAGTGGGCTTACCGGGGGCTCCGGGTTGTATTGCGCAGCCGCCTCGCTGCGAAGAGATAAGGGGGAGGGGTCAGTGTCGGGGGCGGGGCCTCCAACGGGCAGCACTACAGAACCATCAGCCCCAACGCTCCAGACCTCAGCCGCTATCTTCCTTACTTGGTTGCTGTGCCCTTCATCTGTTCTTGTCCTCATCTGTCCCAATCCACACAGCCCTGGTCGTGCCCCTCTTCTCCCTTCCTCAGGCCAACCCCACCCTTCAGGAAACCCAGAGATCCGTCCCCTGGGAGGCTCCACTCCTGCCAGGCACACCTACCCAGTGGCAGATTCCAGTCATCTCAGCCACCCTCAACCTAAAAATCCCACACAGAATCAAAAACCCCCGCCCCTTGGAGGGCTCACTTCATAGACGCTCTGCCCCAGCTTCCCAAGGTCTTATCCTCCTTAGGTGCCATCTGCCCAAGACTCTACTCCATGGCCCCCTTCCTAAACACCTGTCTTCCCAACATCCTACCCCAGCCATTGGTCCCCGTCCCTTCAAGGGATCACTGCTCAGTGGCCATGACTAATTAGGCCAACCTGCCCTACCCCTACCAGGGCATTTTTCTCCATTAATCCGGCCAGTTCCCAGCAAGCCTAGCCCATTCTGGGCCATTTCCTCTATCCCATTAGGTCTTGCTTTCTCCTGGGCTCACCTCCTCATTAACCCACCTAAAACCTCTGACCACACTCATAAGTCAAGCCCCGACCGTAAAATGTCACTCAGACGCATTGGCTCCGCCCCTTTAACGTTCATCTCCAGGTTAGCCAATGCAGGCCGGGCCCAGACCCATAAGCCCCACCCTCCAAAACTCCACATCGGTCCCCTCAGGACCACATTGTCCTGGTCCCACACAATCAGACTACTCCCATATCAAGCCCCGCTCCCAAGGACTGATATCCGCCTCATTGGGGTCCACCCCCTTATAACAGGACTCTCAAACTAGGCCACCCCGGCCTAATTCAGGTACCCAGGTTAGCCTCCAGGTTAATCCTATTATTGTTAGACCACGCCCCTCCCGGACCACGCCCCCCTGAGGCACCTCCCATTCACATTTCCAGGCCCCGCCCCTCCGATAGTCGCCGCCTTACCTGATGGCGCTGATGACTCCGCCTAGGATGCGCATGGCAGTTCCACCGCCACCGCCGCCTCCGCCGCCGCCTCCACCACCGCCGCCGCCGCCCCCGGCCCCGCTGATCAGACCTCCAAGCACATTCCCCAGGCCCCCACCCAGGCCCCCGCCTCCCCCGCCGCCGCCGCCGCCGCCCTTCAAGAACGAGTTAACCAGGAACATGGCTGCGACTCACTGCTGGGGGGAAAAAAGGGGACCAGTGGGTGCTTCGCCCCTGAGCCCACACCCTCCCCTCAAACACGCATTTCCGGCAGCTGGACATGGGAGGAGGGATCTGAGGCCTCCGGATGGGGGTCTGAGTTTGCGAGGGCGGGTTGTCCTCGCAAGGTTTGCAACCTCCTCGGGTCTAAAAGGCACCCATGGGCTTGAGGGAGCCTGGACTGGGTGCACGCGTTAACGGGAGGGTGTAGGTCTGGTGGGGGTTCTCTTGTTGGGGACCCCAAGTTGGCGTAAGGCGTGCCCGACGTGTCTGGGCGCTAGAATGTGAGATCCAGAGCCCAGACTGAATGTAAAGGTCCTTGGCGGGTCATGGGCGCGGAGCAAACATCCACCGCCTAAAGGGCCCCAGGGCGGGGTTTAGGAAATCCTAAATGTGGGCTTGAGAATTCAGGTATTCCCAGCGGCAGGATTCCAGTGTCACCTCTGGCTTTGTGGTCTAAGATCGTGGCTGTGAGCCCTGGGTTCCCGGATAATGGGGTCTCTCGCTGGAACTGGGGGCACAGATCTACGATCGTGGTTCAAGACACCCCAAGGAAGAATTCACAGGGTACCTCTGAAACCTATGGGCCTGTATTTTGGATCATGAGACAGAGGGTGGAGAAGTACGGGACGTCCCCGGGACGGCATGAAAGGGGGTCGAACAGGTCTGAGGGTTCGAATCTGAGACCATGGATCTGGGGGGCTCCTGAGGCCGAGACTTCACGATTCGCCAGGTCTGGGGGCCGCCAAAGCCGGAATTGCGGGGTGCGGAGGGGGTACGGGCTGGGCGCTTACCACCTCACGCGTCCGGAGGTCTGGGAGTCCGTTCCGCTGCCGCTCCCGGGCCTCCCGCGGCGTCCGGCTCCGGAGGGCGGGGCCGGTGACTCAGGCTGCAACTCTCGGGTCTGACACTGCACCGCGGCCCGGCTGTCTCCCGCGCGGTCCTAGAGCCGAAGCGGACATTGCGCATGCGCACCCCACACCGCCCTGCTAGCGGGACCCGGATTTGGGCCCCGCCCTACACGTTTCCAGCGCCGGAGGTCTCGGAACATTGCGCATGCGCACCCCACACCGCCCTGACTCGGTAGGCTGGGGTCTTCCCCACACCCCTCAGGTCTGGGTGCAGGGGCCGGGTGATGAGAACTCGGAGGAGACCCATACCCCCTCAATGTCGTAGTGTGACAGCCCCTAGGGCCTGCCAATATCCTTCCAGGGTGGCAGTTTTCGGTCCGCTCACTAAGGGACTCCGCACGGGCCCTTTCCAGGTGTTGTCGCGACAAACACCTCCTGGAGGCCTGTAGTATGCTGTGGCTCACACGCAGGAGGACAATCGCCCGTGTCTGTGGCGAGGACTGAGGCTGGAGTGCCTTTCCCAGTGCCTGCAGCAGCCCGGATGGCAGTCAAACCGCAGGCAGCGCAGGCGCCGCCTCCCAGGCGAACCTTACCACGTCCCGCCCCAGTCAGGGGCCACCTGAATCATTCCTTCCTGGACTGGCCCAAAGGGTGTCCTCAGTATGCTAGTGTCTAAAGAAGGTCCCAGACACAGGAAGATTCCTTTGGCGGCGGCCGGGTTTCTTTATTTACTTAAAAAATATTGTTGTTTTTACGTAATAGAGACGGAGGTCTAGCTATGTTGCCCAGGCTGCTCTTGAACTCCGGGCCTCAAGCCATCTCTGCCCTCAAGCCATCCTCCTGCCTCAGCTTCCCAAAGTACTGGGAGGTACTGGGAATACAGGTATGGGCTACCGGCCTTTTTTTGATTTAATTTAATTTTTAACAATACTGTTTTTGCATAGCCTGGTTTCTTTCTTTCTTCTTTTTTTCTTGAGACAGCCTCTTGCTCTGTTGCCCAGGCTGGAGTGCAATGGCGCCATCTTGGCTCACTGCAGTCTCCGCCTCCCAGGTTCAACCGATTCTCCTGCCTCAGCCTCCCGAGTAGCTGGGATTACAGGCGTGCACCACCACGCCCAGCTAGTTTTTGTATTTTTGGTAGAGACGGGGTTTCGCCATGTTGACCAGGCTAGTCTCAAACTCCTGATCTTAGGTGATCCACCCGCCTCGGCCTGCCAAAGTGCTGGGATTACAGGCGTGAGCCACAGGTGTCCAGTACTTTTTCAGGACTCCTCAGGGGCAGCTAAATCTGGCCCCCAGGCAGGCTGGTTGGCTCTTAGTCCCTACCCTGGAGGCTGGCTAGGCTTGAGTTGAATCCTGGCTATGCCCTGTAATAACTGCACAACCCCAAAACAGTGACTTGATATTCCCGAGCAGCAATTTTCTCATCTGTAAAATGGGATCATGGGTTGCTCCATACCACTAGGCCCGCTATCAAAATTAAATGATATCGGCAGAGCGCGGTGGCTCAAGCCTGTAATCCCAGCACTTTGGGAGGCCGAGACTGGTGGATCACGAGGTCAGGATATCGAGATCATCCTGGCTAACCCAGTGAAACCCCGTCTGTACTAAAAAATACAAAAAACTAGCCGGGCGAGGTGGCGGGCGCCTGTAGTCCCAGCTACTTGGGAGGCTGAGGCAGGAGAATGGCGTGAACCTGGGAGGCGGAGCTTGCAGTGAGTTGAGATCCGGCCACTGCACTCCAGCCTGGGCGACAGAGCGAGACTGTCGTCTGAAAAATAAAAAATAAAAATTAAATGATATCTGCAGGAATACTGATTATTTAAAAAAAAACTTAAAGCAGTGGCTGGGTGTGATGGTTCCTGCCTGTATTCCCTGCACTTTGGGAGGCTGAGGCAGAAGGATCTCTTGAGCCCAGGAGTTCGACTCCAGCCTGGGCAATATAGTGAGAACTTATCTCTACAAATAATAATAATATAGAAATTAGCTGAGTGTGGTGGCATGCGCCTAGTCCCAGCTACTCTGGAGACAGGTGGGAGGATCACCAGAGCCCAGGAGGCAGAGGTTACAGTGAGCCGAGATCATGCCACTGCACTACAATCTGGGTGACAGAGCGAGACGCTGTCTCAAATAAATAAATAGCTGGGCACAGTGGCTCACGCCTGAAATCCCAGAATTTTGGGATGCCAAGTTGGGCAGATCACCTGATTGGTCAGGAGTTCAAGACCAATCTGACTAACATGGAGAAACCCTGTCTCTACTAAAAAATACAAAATTAGCCGGACATGGTGGCACATGCCCGTAATCCCAGTTACTCGGGAGGCTGAGGCAGGAGAATCACTTGAACCCAGGAGGCAGAGGTTTCAGTGAACCAAGATTGCACCCTTGCACTCCAGTCTGGGCAACAAGAGTGAAACTCCATCTCAAATAAATAAATAAATGAATAAATAAATAGGTGATAAATGCTTTGTAAATGCCAGCTATTAGCTCTATGTCTGTGCCCATGCTGCTCCCTCATCCTGGAGGCCACCTGTATTCCTCAGCTGGTGGACTCTTAGTCATCCTTAAATAATACAAACACAGGCCGGGTGTGGTGGCTCACGCCTGTAATCCTAGCACTTTGGGAGGCCGAGGCGGGCAGATCACCTGAGGTCAGGAGTTTGAGATCACCCTGGCTAACATGGTGAAATCCCATTTCTACTAAAAATATAAAAAATTAGCTGGGCGTGGTGGCTTGTGCCTGTTATCCCAGCTACTGGGGAGGCTGAGGCAGGAGAACCGCTTGAATCCAGGAGGCAGAGGTTGTAGTGAGTTGAGATCGCGCCATTGCACTCTAGCTTGGGCAACAAGAGCAAAACTGTCTCAAAAAAATAAAAAAAACAGATAACTGTCAAGCACTCCTCCAAGTGCTTGACGTCCATCAGCTCCCTCATTCTCCTAACAGCCCTGTGACATAGATGCTATTTATTATCCCCATTTTACAGAGAAGTAAACCCACTCTGAGGTTAAACCCAGGTAGCCACGCTCCCTAGCCTGTATCCTTAACCACTACCCTTATGCGTTAATAATATAATTAATATAATAGCTCAAATAACAAGATCACAACAGACAAAACTAGTTGCAGCTGATGTTTCCTGAGGCCTTGCTGGGGCCAGGCCAAGGTAACTGCTACACAAGCCTTGTCTGCAAGGCAGGAGAGAGAACGGAGATTCTGAAAGGCAGGGTCACGGAGGGTGGCAGAACCAGATCTGATCCTGGGCTTGGGTGATGACAAATCTTTTGGTGGTGACTAATCCAGATTCCCTTCTCACCACACCCCTCCCTGCCAGACTGCTGCAGCTCTCTGCCCTCTCCCGAGGCTCACTTGCTGCCAGCCCTCATGCCCCTGGCCAGGAACTCTCCTGCCACCTTTTTTTTTTCTGGCCTGGTTGTGTAGCTACTCAGGCTGCAGGTGTCACCTCAGGAGTCATCTCTTCCAGAAAGCCCTCCCTGTCTCCACCCAGCCTGAGACTAGGTGGAGCTTCCAGTTATATGCTTTCAAAAGGACCTGTACTTTCTCATGGCACTCACTGCCGGTCGTAACCATATTGTCATCTAGTTCTGGCCCCCAACCCCTTACTCCTGGCCAGCCCCAGGTGTTAGGTCTCCATCCTCCTCTCTGTACCACTCATGCCATGGGGTGCCTCCCCTCTATGCACAGCTTAAATCCCATCTCTAGGCTATCAACACCCAGTTTTTTGTTTGTTTTGTTTTGTTTTGTTTTTGAGACGGAATCTTGCTCTGTCACCCAGGCTGGAGTGCAGTGGAGCGATCTCGGCTCACTGCAAGCTCTGCCTCCTGGGTTCACGCCATTCTCCTGCCTCAGCCTCCCGAGCTTCTGACCTTCCTCCAGAACCTGCTCCCTCACCACCTTCCCCACCTAGATTAGTGGCAGCTCTGTCCTTCCAGTGACTTGAGGCCAAACACTCCGGGGTGGTCCTTCACCTCTCTCCTTCACACCCACTCCAGCCTGTCAGCAGATATTATTGGCTCCACCTACAGAAACTAAACTCTTCCCCTTCACGGTCCCCACCCTGGCGCAGCCTCCATCTGGACACCCCACAGCCTTCTCCCTGGTCTCCCAGCTCCCTTCTGTCTGCTCCCCGCTGTCTGCTCCTCTTGTGGAGCCAGAGGAAGCCTGAGACCACCTGAGTCAGGTCAGGGCCCTGCTGCTCAGAGCCCTGCCCTGGCTGCCCCCCACTCCAGGAAACAGTCAAAAGTTCTCATAACAGGGCCAGGTTGGCCGGGCGCGGTGGCTCAAGCCTGTAATCCCAGCACTTTGGGAGGCCGAGATGGGCGGATCACAAGGTCAGGAGATCGAGACCATCCAGGCTAACACGGTGAAACCCCGTCTCTACTAAGAAATACAAAAAATAGCCGGGCGAGGTGGCAGCGCCTGTAGTCCCAGCTACTCGGGAGGCTGAGGCCGGAGAATGGCGTGAACCCGGGAGGCGGAGCTTGCAGTGAGCTGAGATCCGGCCACTGCACTCCAGCCTGGGCGACAGCGCGAGAGTCCGTCTCACAGCCACCAACTCAAAAAAAAAAAAAAAAAAAAAAACAGGGCCAGGTGTGGTGGCTCATGCCTGGAATCCCAGCACTTTGGGAGACTGAGGCAGGAGGATCGCTTGAACCCAGGAGTTTGAGACCAGCCTGGGCAACATGGCAAGACCCCATCTCTACAAAAAATACCAAAAACTAGCCAGGTGTGGTGGCATGTGCCTGTAGTCCCAGCTACTCAGGAGTCTGAGGTGGGAGGATCACTTGAGCCCAGGCCCAGGAGGTAGAGGCTGCAGTGAGCCTTGATTGCACCACTGCACGACTGCACTCTATCCAGCCTGGGCAGCAGAGCGAGACTCTGTCTCAAAAAAACAAAAAAAAAAAAAGCGTTCTTATGACAGCCACCAAGTCCCTAGTGATCTGTCCCATCACCTCCCTGCCCTCATCTCTTCCCCCTGGAGAAAGTGAGAAGATGCCTGCCTGGCAGGGTCACCTGCATGTTCCCAGCTGAACACAGACAAAACTCAGCATGGAGGCCCTGCAAGCACAACAACACCCAAACATTCTATCTCAGGGCAGACATAAAGACATGAGGCCGCCACTCCATTACTAAGACCTTCTCCAGCCCCAGGTCTGGGGAGCAGATCTTTCAAGTCTACACATCTAGTGATCTCTGGAAGGTCCTGTCTTTTATCACCCACTCACATACTGTGTACTTTATTTTTTATTTTATTATTATTATTAGTGAGATGGAGTTTCAAGGAGTTTCAATTTTGTTGCCCAGGCTGGAGTGCAATGGCATGGTCTTAGCTCACTGCAACCTCCACCTCCTGGGTTCAAGTGATTCTCCTGCCTCAGCCTCCCAAGTAGCTGGGATTACAGGAGTCCGCCACCACACCTGGCTAATTTGTTTGTATTTTTAGTAGAGACAAGGTTTCACCATGTTGGCCAGGCTGGTCTCGAACTCCTGACCTCAGGTGATCCACCCACCTCAGCCTCCCAAAGTGCTTGGATTACAGGCATGAGCCACCACTCCCACCCCTGTGTACTTTACATATTTATCCAGATTTCTGTCTTCTCCACTAGAATGTGAGCTTGCCATGGACCGGGATTTCTCTTTTTTTTTTTTGGAGACAGAGTTTCACTCTGTTGCCCAGGCTGGAGTGCAGTGGCTCAATCTCAGCTTACTGCAACCTCTACCTCCTGGGTTCAAGCAATTCTCTGCCTCAGCCTCCCGAGTAGCTGGGATTACAGGCGACTGTCACCACACTCAGTTAATTTTTGTATTTTTAGTAGAGATGGGGTTTCACCATCTTGGCCAGGCTTATCTTGAACTCCTGACCTCAGGTGATCCACCCGCTTGGCCTCCCAAAGTGCTGGGATTACAGGTGTGAGCCACCGTGCCCGGCTGGGCCGGGATTTCTATATGTCTTGTTCACTGCTATGTACTCACTCATAGGTATGTATCCAGTTCCTAGAACAGTGGTTGGCACATCATAGGTGCCCAGTAAACGTTTGTTGAATGAATGAATGAATGAATATGTTTTGTGTGTATTTTCTCACTGGATTTTCAGCACCAGCAGTGAGACAGTAGGGCAAGCATTACTAATGCCCTCCACCATCTCCTAGGCTCTGTTGAACTCAGGCATAGTTATGTGACTTACTTGGCCAATAAAACGTAAGTAGAAGTGTTGGATGTAGAACACTTTAAATGCTCCTTGTAGAAGTATTTCAAAACCAGTGCAACCACTGCACTCCACCCCAGTGGATACAGCAAGACCTTGTGTTTGTGGCCCGCGCAAGGGAAGGCAGTGCAAAATGCTCCATGCTCTGTTTTCTCCTGCCTGGGCCACACTAGGAGCTGAGCAAACCTGGAGGTGCCACATGAAGGAAGAGGGCTGAGCCCTGGCATCGAGGGCTTCTGCCTTCGATAGTCACCCAGACCCATAGCTAACTTTGTATGAGCAAAAAAATTTTTTCTTGGCCTGGTGCGGTGGCTCACACCTGTAATTCCAGCACTTTGGGAGGCCAAGGCAGGCAGATCACTAGGTCAGGAAATGGAGACCAGCCTGGCCAATACGGTGAAACCCCATCTCTACTAAAATTACAAAAATTAGCTGGGTGTGGTGGTACATGCCTGTAAGCCCAGCTACTCAGGAGGCTGTGGCACGAGAATCACTTGAACCCAGGAGGCAGAGGTTGCAGTGAGCCAAGATTGCAGCACTGGACTCCAGCCTGGTGACAGCAAGACTCCATGTCAAAAAAAGTGAAACAGGGTCTCACTTCATTACCCAGGCTGGAGTGCAGTGGCACAATTATAGCTCACTGCAACCTCAAACTCCTGGGCTCGAGGGATCCTCCTGCCTCAGCCTCCAGAGTAGCTGGGATTACAGGTACACCACCACACCTGAATAATTTTTTTATTTTTTGTGAGGACCAGATCTCACTATGTTGCCCAGGCTGGTCTTGAACTCCTGGCCTCAAGTGATCCTCCCACCTCAGTGCCCCAAAAGTGCTGGGATTACAGGCATGAGTGACCACGCCCAGCCCGTGATTGCTTTATGGCCATGGCTTGCCAAGGCCTTTTACAACCCTCTGAGAAAGAAATTAACATGAGAGGAAGTGGATGTTCAGAGAGAGTCACTTGCCGGAGGCCACACAGTAGATGGCAGAGCATGGCTGATGCCAAGTTGTTATGCGATGACTAATCCGGATACCTGTCCGACCTCTGCCTTCCCTTCAGCAGGTCAGCAGCGCTCTGTTCCCTCTCCTGTCACCAGGCTTCCTTGCGGCCAGGCTCTTGTACCGGCTGAGACCCTGCAGGATCTCCTCTCCTATTGTTTTTCTTTGGAGCCAATCCCCTGATAAAAATGATTTGCTTGGGCCAGGCGCGGTGGGTGTAATCCCAGCACTTTGGGAGGCCAAGGTGGGTGGATCACTTGAGGTCAGGAGTTCGAGACCAGCCTGGCCAACATGGCAAAACCCCATCTCTACTGAAAATACAGAAAAAAATAACCAGGTGTGGTGGCAGGCACCTGTAATTCCAGCTACTCTGCAGGCTGAGGGAAGAGAATCGCTTGAACCCAGGAGGTGGAGGTTGCAGTGAGCCGAACAAAACAAACAGAAAAAAACAAAACAAAAAAATTATTTGCATGGCCAAACTAGTCAAGCCTCTGAATCTCCTGCTAGGCTCATCTGTGTACTTCCTTGTCAAATCCAGTTTTAGCAAAGAACCCTGCTAAGTCAGTTTAGCAAGAACCCTCTCCCATCTTTGACATCTGATCAGGTTCCTCATCCTCCACCAGCCCCCAAGTGATGTCTGATAACCTGGGCGTGTCTTCAGCAAGAATCCTGTTAGGTTGGTTGAGCCAGAATCCCCCCTTACCCCTGACGTTTCGTCTTAGTAACTTTCCATCCACTGCACCCCACCCTGATCCTAGGCTGTGAATTCCCACTTCCCCATGCAGTATTTGGAGTTGAGCCCAACCTGTCTTCCTCACTGCAAGCCCCTGCCACTGTGGCCCCTCTCTCTATCGTAATGGCTCTGAATAAAGCCTTCCTTTCCTGTGCCTTATTTTATTTTATTTATTTATTTGATTTGATTTAATTTAAATTTTTGAGACGGAGTCTCGTTCTGTTGCCTAGGCTAGAGTGCAGTGGCATGATCTCGGCTCACTGCAAACTCTGCCTCTCGGGTTCAAAAGATTCTCATGCCTCAGCCTCCCCAGTGGCTAGGATTACAGGCATGGGCTACCACGCCCAGCTAATTTTTGTGTTTTTAGTAGAGATGGGGTTTCACTGTTTTGGCCAGGCTGGTCTCGAACTCCTGACCTCAAGTGATCTGCCTGCCTCAACCACCCAAAGTGCTGGGATTACAGGTGGGAGCCACCGTGCCCAGCTCTTCCTGTGCTTTAACAACTGTTGTTGAATAATTTTTTTTTCCTTTTTTTTTTTTTTTGAGACAGGATCATGCTCTGTCACCCGGCCAGACTGGATTGCAGTGGCACAATCTCGGTTCACTGCAACCTAAGCCTCCCGGGTTCAAGTGATTCTCCTGCCTCAGCCTCCCAAGTAGCTGGGATTACAGGTGCCTGCCACCATGCCTGGCTAATTTTTGTATTTTTAGTAGAGATGGGGTTTCGCTGTGTTGGCCAGGCTGGTCTGGAACTCCTGACCTCGTGATCTGCCTGCCTCAGCCACCGGGGTTCACGCCATTCTTCTGCCTCAGCCTCCCAAGTAGCTGGGACTACAGGTGCCCACCACCGTGCCTGGCTAATTTTTTTGTGTTTTTAGTAGAGACGGGGTTTCACCATGTTAGCCCGACTGGTCTTGATCTCCTGACCTTGTGATCCACCCACCTTGGCCTCCCAAAGTGCTGGAATTACAGGCGTGAGCCACCGCTCCTGGCCTAGGAATTTTCATTAATATGCTAGTCCATGATAACCTGTATAAAAGGAACCTCTTGGGCATTACTTTCTGGGTTTTTGGTTTGTTTGTTTTCAGAAACAGGGTCTTGCTCTGTCATCCAGGCTGGAGTGTCGTCGTGTGATCATATATCATATCTCACCGCAGCCTCGAATTTCTGGGCTCAAGCTATCTTCCAGCCTCAACCTCCTGAGTAGCTAGGACTGCAGGTGTGTGCCACCATGCCCAGCTAATTAAAAAACTTTTTTTTGTACAGATAAGGTCTCATTATGTTACCTAGACTGGCCTCCTATTCCTGGGCTCAAGAAATCCTCCCCTCTTAGCCTCCCAAAGCAGTGAGATAACATGTGTACCACTGTGCTTGGCCTGAATTTTTAATTTTAAAATATATTTTGTGAGCTGTGCTTAGTAATGCACACCTGTAGTCCTAGCTACTTAAGAGGCTGAGGCAGGAGGATCACTTGAACCTAGGAGTTTGAGACCAGCCTGGGCAACACAGAAAAACTCCATCTTTACACATAATCAAAAACTTAGCCAGTACTCAGGAGGCTGAGGCATGAGAATCGCTTGAGCCTGGGAAGTTGAGTCTGCAGTGAGCTGTGATTGCGCCACTGCACTCCAGTCTGGCTGGGTGACACAGCATGACCCTGTCTTAAAAAAAAAAAAACAGGCCGGGCGTGGTGGCTCAAGCCTGTAATCCTAGCACTTTGGGAGGCCGAGACGGGCGGATCACGAGGTCAGGAGATCGAGACCATCCTGGCTAACACGGTGAAACCCCGTCTCTACTAAAAAGTACAAAAAACTAGCCGGGCGAGGTGGCGAGCGCCTGTAGTCCCAGCTACTCGGGAGGCTGAGCCAGGAGAATGGCGTAAACCCAGGAGGCGGAGCTTGCAGTGAGCAGAGATCCGGCCACTGCACTCCAGCCTGGGTGACAGAGCGAGACTCCGTCTCAAAAAAAAAAAAAAAACAAAACAAAACAAAAAAAACAGGAAAAAAATTATTCAACAACAGTTGAATAATTTTTGTCAATTGCTGTCACCTGCAGCCCAGGTGACAGTGCGAGACTCCATATCCAAAAAAAAAAAAAAGAAAGAAAGAAAGGCTGGGTGCAGTGGCTCACACCTGTAATTCCAGCACTTTGGGAGGCCAAGGCGGGTGGATCACGAGGTCAGGAGATCGAGATCATTCTGGCTAACATAATGAAACCCCGTCTCTACTAAAAATACAAAAAAATTAGCCGGGTGTGGCGGGGGGGTGCATGTAGTCCCAGCTATCCGGGAGGATGAGGCAGAAGAATCACGTGAACCCAGGAGGCAGAGCTTGCAGTGAGCTGAGATTGCGCCACTGCACTCCAGACTGGGTGACAAAGCGAGACTCCATCTCCAAAAGATAATAATAATAATAAATAAATAAATAAATAAATAAATAAATAAATAAATAAAGATGCTGAGGTTTTTTTTTTTTTTTTTTTTTTTT